>NC_041391.1:685983875-685986558 GCF_002162155.2 Triticum dicoccoides
CTCCTCCTCCAGGCCGGCGCCGCCCTGCCCCCTCCTCCTCACGGCCCGCGCCGCGCCGCCCCATCCTCCTCCAGGATGGCGCCACCCCGCCTCCTCCTCCTCCAGGCCGGCGCCGCCCCGCCTCCTCCTCCAGCCCATCGCGGCCCCGCCTCCTCCTCCAGCCCGTCGCGGCCCCGCCTCCTCCTCCTCCTCCCGCTCGGATCCCACAGCGATCCGGCCGCCACAAGCCCCGAACGCGGCCATCCCCACCAGATCCGGCGGCCACCGGCCTGGGCACGGCCAATAGCACTGGATCCGGCGGCCACCGGCCTGGGCACGGCCAATAGCACCGGATCCGGTGCCGCTACCGAAGCCACACTGGCCATCTACGTGCGAGCATCTCCGGCGTTGGGGCGTGCTGGGAACCGCCACGCCTTGCTCCTCCAACATGCCAGAGACGCGAAGGAGAGGATCCCCTGACCCCCCTGCCAACCATCGCAGCATGCGACCTCCTCTTCCTTCGAGCTCGCCGGCCCCCTCATCTCCTACAACCATGAAGTCCGACGACCACCGCCGTGCAGCTCGGACAAGTGGGCAAATGCAATGAAGTTCCTTGCTCGTGCGTGTGTTGTTCGATGGATACAAGTGCACTGCAGCTCCTCCGAGGTGGGGAGGCGGCGATGACTCTCATTTTTTAGCCCCCGACGAGCTGCCCCTCCTCCATTTGCAGCCCAACCGCCCCGGCCTTGCAGTGCACCGGCGCGAGCAATGCTGTTTCACGCGTTGCAGAGCAGTTGCCCCTCATCCGTGCGTTTTCTCTGTTCTTCTGAAGATAAATAAATGTGCAAATGCAGTCCACTATTCTTTTGCGCTTGAGGTTCATTTTACTCTCTTTTTGCAGAAAAAGATAGGCGGTGCAGTCCGCCGTCCTCCTCCCACATGCCCGCGAGTGCACTGCTGTTGGGCGCCCGTGAATCAGCGGTGAATGTCGTAAAGTACGCATCAACGATAGGCGTAGCAACCATTCCAGAATTTTGGTTGTTGTTGATGTAGTGCAATGCACCTCTTCGTGTAGTTTGGCTCTATTTTTTGCAGCCCACTTTTGCTAGTCTATTTTGCAGCCCACTTTTGCTCGTCCCGACCAGTCGACGGGGCTCCTGTCCGACCACTTAAGATACTTTTGAAGTTCTGTAATCGTGGTCGTGCAGTCTATCACTTTGATTCAGTATGTAAAAATGGGGAAAGAGAAACCAGGTAGTTCCTTACTCTCGACAACGGAACCTAGATTCGAGTTGTGTGCAGATTTGGAACATGAGAAAAATGTAGTCCCCTTGTTGCCAAAAAAACAGCAAAAACGTTGAATCTTTTTCATACAATTCACTCTGTTATTGTATTGCTGTAAAAAAATGAAGGAAATGGCACTTGGGTAAAACAAGAAGTCCACTACGAAGGACTCTTCAGTACAGTTCATTTCAAACAAAAATGCATTTAAAAAACTTTGTGGTTCCCTTACTACAGTGCACACGAAAGTAAAATTGCATTGGGAGTTGCAGTGCACTTAGTTGTTGCGTACACACGATGATTTTCAGACTGTTTGATGCAGTGCGGTTTCGGTCTGAAGCAGTGCACTGATCTATCTGATGTAGCGCACTTCGTTTGTCGCGTACACACGATGATTTTCACTCCGTTTTGATGCAGTGCTGTTTCGGTCTAAAGCAGTGCACTCATCTGTTTGAAGTAGTGCACTTTGTTCATCGCGTACGCATGACAATTTTCAGTCTATCAGATGCAGTGCGGTTTTCAGTCTAAAGCAGTGCACTATCTGTCTCATGCAGTGCACACGACGATTTGGGTGTCGCAAAAAACAGAGTATCCGCATTTTTGTAAAATCGAAACTGCTCTTAAACCATAAAGAATTAGCGGAAGTGTTCTACATAAAAAAGTTGCGCCTCGTCGATATATTTCCAACGGAGTATAATTTGAATCATTTCGACCAGCGGTTTGTGAAAATTTCGCCAAAAAAGGCCGCTGCCACTCGTCGTCCGCTGCACGATTTTCAAAATTAACTTAAAACCGTAAGGAATTTCAAAAATATTTCAACAAATGAAAGTTGCGCCTCGTTCGTAGCTTTCCAACCGCGTATCACATGCCTCGTTCCGACAAACAGTTCAAAAACTAGAGCGAAAACAGTACCAAAAATTTTAAAAAACTTGAAAAACATAATTCCGTGATTTAGTAAATTTAAAACTGCTCTTAAACTGTAACGAATTAGAGAAAGATTTATATATGAAAAAGATGCGCCTCTACGATATCTATCCAACGGCGTATCATTTGCTTCATTCTGACAAGCGGTTTAGAAAAAAACGCGAAAAAACACTCGCTGCCACTCGTCATCCGCCGCACTATTTTTAAAACTGCTCTTAAACCGTGTGGAATCTCGAAAAGTGTTCAACATGTCGAAGTTGCGCCTAATCCATAGCTTTTCAATGGTATATTACACGTCTCATTCCGATAAACGGTTAAAAAATTGAAAGCGAAAACAGTACCGAAAAAACACCGCGTGCAATTTTTTTCGACACGAAGTTCACTAGTCTCTATTGCAGTGCTCGTCGTCAAAATGATGCAGTGCGCTTCTGTTGAGCATGCAGTGCCGAAGTGGTGTGCAGAATAGTTATTCTGCTAATATTAGCAGAATAGACCGTCT
>NC_041391.1:685986899-685992435 GCF_002162155.2 Triticum dicoccoides
TAGGCTTCAAGTGCGTACTTGTTAGTTAAACCTATGTATAAATTGTGACACTAAATACGACTAGTAAGTAGTACAGTAGCAGTACTAGTATACGTCAGTCAAATTATTCATCATGTCCACACATTGAATTGACGTGACAACACGCTGCGCATGAGGTGACACAAGGATCCCGGCGGCGTGTTCGGGTATTCTAGACTTCAGATTTGGAGTACCACTTATCTGTCGAAATCTTTCATCATTCACTTAAAACAGTCGATTGATCATACATTGAGTACCATATAACTAGAATTACCGATGCAAGTCGAAGAAGGATTAGCCGGTGCTGCCGGCTGGCGTCAAGTTCGATCCCACGGATCAGGAGCTGATCGAGCACCTTGAGGCCAAAGTGAGTGCTGACAGCGCGAGATTTTAGTCTCTCATCGATTTGTTCATACCAACCATCGACAGCAAGCACAGCATATGCTACACCCAACCTGAGAAACTTCCAGGTAAGACACCGATCGGCCGTCTACTTGCACAAACATATTCCTTTGTTTATAGCTCTATTTTTCTTTTTAGACGCAGACCTGGTGAAGCAATTACAATTTGACAGTTAATAAAAAGTGAAACAAGTGACTGCAACATGCCAAAGATATTATGAAAATGCCAACTACGTACACTAAAACTTGTATTCCACAATACTGCAGGTATCACACTGAGTGGCCTAAGGAAGCAATTCTTCCAGCGCAATTCCAGGGCGTTCAAAAGGGGCACGTGGACGCGTCGCAAGATACAGTCGGAGTGCGGCATGCACGCGATGTGGCACAAGACTGGCAATACCTTGCCGGTGATGGTCAACAGCCGGCAGACGGGCAGCAAAAAAGGTTCTGTGTTGCACACCAACAAGAACTTCGACCAGCAGAGGACCAACTGGGTGATGCACTAGTACCACCTCGGGGACTTGGAGCAAGAGAAGGAGCGGGAACTGGTCCTCTCCAAGATTTTCTACCAGACGAACACTAGGGCCAGGAGTAAAAAGATTATAAGTTAGTTAGGTATTGGTAGTTGTACTACCTTGTCGTCCGCAAGTTGGTATTGTTGTTAACGGTCTTTTGGTATGAACTTGTATTTGCTTCCAACCATCATGCCGAGGGTCGGCGTGGATATAAGGCTGAATCATTTGTTTCGAAACGAATTTTTAGGTACCTAATTTTTATTTGATGGGTAGCATAAGCACCCACCATTCGAATTCTCTGTTCTCCAATTTTTTCAAAACAAGTGCATGTACTTATTATCACGGTAAAAAAACAATATCCATGTTGCATCCCAGTTAACAGTCTGTACTTGCAGAATTCTCTCCTTTTTTGAGCACGTATATTGTTTTTTCAGGTCGAGCAAGTTTCAACTGGGCTGCAGACTGCCCAGGGTTGGTTTTGTTTTTAACAGGCCCAGCCAATGACGACAATGGGGCACAAAGATCCAGCAGGTATCTACTGGCCTCTGTCCCGCCAGCGTTAGTTATATTTTGTCTTACAACATCCGCAGGCAGATTTTTTTACTGAATCAAACACACAGCCCAGTTCTATTTTCCTCTTGAAACGCATGTCAGTTTTCTAATCTCTACCTATAGTTCTACTAGTTCATATACACGTATCATTATATTTGAAAGCACATGAAATTCCCTTTTCATATTTACATCCTTATTTTTGTTGTTTTTTCCCACCCAGCGCTGATTTTTTTACCACTGGTTTTCTCTTAAACCAACTCAATTGTCCCACGTCTTATTTGCTCACAAAAACAAAACGATTTTTTTGCAAATCAATAAGTTCTTAAAAAATGTTTATCATTTCGGGATTACAACAGTTCAGACTCCACTGAAATATGCAAAATAAGGTTGAAATTTTTGACCGTGGTGCTGGGCAGAAAATGGGTTGTAATAAATTACTTAAGAATTAGCAAATGGGCTGCAAATTATAAAAAATAGCAAATGGGCTTTATGTTGTGTGCCACAGATTTGGAGGCTGACTTGTGGGCCGACCAAGTTCATGTGTACACAAGGTTTCGCAAAAAAGAAACTTAGTCAACAATCGACTCTACTAGCGTCAGACCGTTAGATGTCAATCTAACGGCAATCGTGCTTCTTCAGTCTCTGATCTTCCTGCCCCAGCCGCCCAAACCAGCGCCATCGGAACCGCCTGCTCCCGCCTCCCGTGGCCGGCAGTGCTGCCGGGAAGGCCTCACGGCCCCATCATACTCGCATCCCTGGCCTGTCTATCCCTCTACTCACCCACACCTCCTATTATTTTCCGGCGACGGCAGCCGAAGCAGTCAACCCTCGTACTCTCCACCGCGTGGGCAGCCACTGCCGTGTCTTCCCCGGTTCCTTGTCGTTCCCATCGTAGGCCTCGTCGTCGTCCACCGCCCTGGTGCTCTCGGCGCGGCGTGGTCAACGATGTCCATCCAACGGCCGTAGTGCTTCTTCAACCTCTGGTCTTCTTGCCCCAGCCGCCTAAAGCAGCGTCGGTCGTGCCGCATGCTCCTGCCTCTCGTGGCCGGCTGTGCTGCCGCGGAGGCCTCACCGTCCCCATACTACTCCCACCGCTGGCCAGGCCATCCCTCCACTCACCCACTCCCCCTATTATTCTGCGGCGACGGCAACCTCACATCGCAGCCGAACCAGTGAACCCTCGTGCTCCTTTGCGCGTGGGCATCCACTGCCGCTTCTTCCCCGGCTCCGCGTCGTCCCCTTCCTAGGCCTCGCTGTCACCCACCGCCGTGGTGCTCTCGGCGTGGCATGTTCAATGTGGTCAACGACCGACTTCCATCAGAAGAGTACTGTACATGGAGAGGCTGACACCTCGGTCCACGACAACCACAAGGAAGTGCCTCCTTATTATACGCAAAATAATTATCCTCCACCTGACAGCAGGGACCCACCGGACGGGCCACCAGTATTTCATGGAAAAAACGTTTCCCCCCTGACTGCTGGAACCCATCGGACAGGCCACCGTATTTCGTGAAAAAAAATGTTTGCCCCTGACTGCTGGGACCCACCGGACGAACCATCGTATTTCGCAAAAAAAAATGTTCTCCCCGCTGTCAGCTCGGACCCATCGGAAGTGCCTCCTTATTACGCACAGAAAATGAATACTCCCCCTGCTAGCTGGGACCCACCATGGTGGGAGGCTGACTTGTGGGCATACTAAGTTGACGGGGACGAAGGGCTTTGTCAACTTAGTCAATATGAACGATTCTAGCTCCAGTGACCGTACGATGTCCATGCAACGGCCGTCGTGCTTCTTCAATGTCTGCTCTTCTTGCTCCAGCCGCTCAAACAAGCGCCGGCGGGACTGCCTACTCCCTCCTCCCCGCAGCCGGCTGTGCTGCCGCGCAGCCCTCACCGCCCCATCATACTCCCATCGCTGGCCTAGCCATCCCTCTACTCACCCACATTATTCTCCGGCGATGGCAGACGAACCAGTAAACCCTCGTACAGTCGTACTCCCCTCCGCGTGGGAAACAACTGCTGAGTCTTCCCTGCCTCCGTGTCGTTCCCTTCCTAGGCCTTGCCGTCGTCCACCACCCTGGTGCTCTCGGCGCGGCCTGGTCAACATGGTCAACAACCGACATGCATCTGAAGTGGACTGTACGTGGAGAGGCTGACAGCTGGGTCCACGGCCGCACGCAAGGAAATGCCTCCTTATTACGCGCAAAATAATGATTCCTCCACCTGACATCGGGGACCCACCGAAAGGGCCTCTGTATTTGGCGAAACAAATGTTACCGCCGCTGACAGCTCAGATCCACCAGCTATATCTTCGCAGGCAAGGAAGTGCCTCCTTATTACACACAACAAATGAATACTCCCCCTGTTAGCTGGGACCCAGTATAGTGGCAAGCTGACTTGTGGGCCTACTAAGTTGACGGGGATGGAGGGCTTTCTCAACTTAGTCAATATGCATGATTCTAGCTCCAGTGACCGTACGATGTCCATCCAACGGCCATAGTGCTTCTTCAACCTCTGGTCTTCTTGCTCCAGCCGCCCAAACCAGTGCCGGTCGTGCCACATGCTCCTGTCTCTCGTGGCCATTTGCGATGCCGCAGAGGCATCACCGCCCCCTACTACTCCCACCGCTGGCCAGGCCATCCCTCTACTCACCCACACCCCCTGTTATTCTGCGACGGCGGCAGCCTCACACCGCAGCGAACCAGTGAACCCTCGTACTCCTCTACGCATGGGCATCCACTGCCGCATCTTCCCCGGCTCCGCATCGTCCCCTTCCTAGGCCTCGTCGTTGTCCATCGCCTTGGTGCTCTCGGCACGGCGTGGTCAACATGGTCAAGGAACGGCTTCCATCGGACGTGGACTGTACATGGAGAGGCTGACAGCTGGGTCCACGGCCGCAGCAAGGAAGTGCCTCCTTATTACGTGCAAAATAATTATTCCTCCACCTGACAGCGGGGACCCACTGGACGGGCCACCATATTTTGCGAAAAAAACATTTCCCCCTGACTGCTGGGACCCACCAGCTACATCTTCGCACGCAAGGAAGTGCGTCCGGGCAAAAAAACGATTCGCCCCCTGACTGCTGGGACCCACCAGCTACATCTTCGCACGCAAGGAAGTGTGTCCAGGCAAAAAAACAATTCGCCCCTTTGACTGCTGGGACCCACCAGCTACATTTTCGCACGCAAGGAAGTGCCTGACAGTCGGGACCCACCTGGTCGAAGCGTAAGTAGCGTTGTCATTCTGGTCGCGAACGTGTACGTACATACTGGTCGTTGTAGAGACGTGCACGTGTCGTAGTAGAGGCGCGCACGTAGCATGTACACATACGTACAGTGGCCAGGGTGCAAGAAAGAAAATACGGCCACGTATGTGTACATACGGGCGGGGTCTCGAACGCCTACTCGCGCATACGTACGGCGAGGGCTCGTGTACATGGCTGGGTCGGAACGGAGAAACAGTGTCGTCGTCGTGTTCATGGGGAGCCAACCGGTTGGGTCGGAACGGAATGTGTGGTCGTGTTCATCGGGAGGGCTTGGACGGAATAGGCGGTGGAAACGAGGCCTAGTGTACCGCACAACGGAGGAAACGGACCTGCTATGTTCGGAACGGGGTCCTGTTGATCGGGAGGGGTGTGGCATACCGCAAAACGGAGGAAACGGACCTCCTATGGTCGAAACGGGGGTCCTGTTGATCGGGAGGGGCGTGGCGTAACGCAAAACGGAGGAAACGGACCTCCTACGGTCGAAACGGGGGTCCTATTGATCGGGAGGGGTGTGGCGTACCGCAAAACGGACGAAACGGACTTGTGTTGGAGCGCTGCGGTCGAAATGGGGGTCCTGTTCATCGGGAGGGGTGTGGCGTACCGCAAAACGGGACTCCACGGGATACTGTTCATCTCCCCCGTCGACCTCCTCCAGCCTCCACGGGCTACCGTCAACCTCCTCCAGCCTCCACGGGCTCCTGTTCATCCAGCCTCCACTGTGCGCTACTCCACCGGCTACTGTTCAACCACCCCTCCACCATCTACTGTTCATCCAGCCCTCCACC
>NC_041391.1:685992787-686013253 GCF_002162155.2 Triticum dicoccoides
TCATCCAATCGATCGACTTTAGTTAGCAGCAGTAGCGAAGGAATTGCTCCATCAGGTTTAGTTAACAGCCATCGATCGATCGCTCGGGTTCAGTAACACGTAGTCTGCAGTGCAATCGCTCAGGTTCAGTTAGAGCCCAACGCCTCGCTCGGGTTCAGTTAGAGCCAACGCCTCACACACACGCGCGTACGTGTACGAGAGAAACGCGCATCGCTCGGCCCCCGACCTCCCATCGTAACCGGCAACTCCCCGAAATTTTTCTCCCCCTCGCTTCTACCATGGTTTTTTCCGTCATGGACAGCCCAAAGAATGTCATGCAGCTGCGTCTCCGGCCCGCCCAGGACGAAAAGCCCATTTTCTGTCATGATTTTTTGTCATAGAAGTAGGAGCCCACTGAGGGAGTCCTGGACTAGGGGGTGTCCAGATAGCCGAACTATCATCATCGGCCAGACTCCAAGACTATGAAGATACAAGATTGAAGACTTCGTCCCGTGTCCGGATGGGACTTTCCTTGGGGTGGAAGGCAAGCTTGGCGATACGGATATGTAGATCTCCTACCATTGTAACCGACTCTGTGTAACCCTAGCCCACTCCGGTGTTTATATAAACCGGATGGCTTTAGTCCGTAGGACAAACAACAATCATACCATAGGCTAGCTTCTAGGGTTTAGCCTCTTTGATCTCGTGGTAGATCTACTCTTGTAACACACATCATCAATATTAATCAAGCAGGACATAGGGTTTTACCTCCATCAAGAGGGCCCGAACCTGGATAAAACATCGTGTCCCTTGTCTCCTGTTACCATCCGGCTAGAAGCACAGTTCAGGACCCCCTACCCGAGATCCGCCAGTTTTGACACCGACATTGGTGCTTTCATTGAGAGTTCCTCTGTGCTGTCGCAATCAGGAAGGATGCCTTTTCCCGTCTTTAAAGACGGCGCCCTCGTCAAGGGAGCTTTGGCCGCCGGCCAAACTATCCGGCTAGGTGGTTTTCTTATGACTGCCTGTTCGGCCACCGCTCCGATGATGACCTCTCAGGTCATCAAAAGCGATCTTCACGTCAGCTCGGAATTCACCGAGCAGCTAGATCCGATTGAGCTCTCCTCCGTAAACGAGCTCTTGGATCACATCGCCGCCCTGGGAGTCGCTACAGACTACGATCAGATTGGTCTTAAAACCGATCTGAGAGAAATTAACTCTCCCCAGGCTACCCACCACGTTGTTGTGGTAGAGGAACAATGTGGCGACTCTTCTTCTATGTTAAAAATCAGCTATGTCCGGATTCCCGATCCCTCCATGCCGGATTCCCGCGGAGGGACGGACTTCAATCAAATACTGAACCTAAAGTCAGGCATCGGACCAGATTTGTTGGAAGGCATCCAACAAACCAAGCTTCCAAATCCGGAAACTTCTTGGCCTTTGAGCCTCAGATCAGGCAGGGTTCCGAACTTAATTCCACCCGCCCATCCAAACATAAGCGATCTATCTCAAATACGGCAAGAGCCCGATGAAACAGTACATCATTACTGGGCTAGATTCCTCCTGGTTATGAACAGGATAAAGGACTGCCGTGAAGAAAGCGCGATTTCAATTTTTTGCAAAAATTGCACGGACAAGGGAATCATAAACGCCATAAGTCATCGCGAAGTTACACACTTCACCGACCTAGTGACCATTGTACAAAAATACTGTGCGATGGAGAGCGCCTGGAAAACCGAAACCACACTATCAAAAGATAGCGTATGCGGTGTTCATGGCATCCCGGAAGCTGCAACACTACTTTCAAGAGTGTTCCATAACGGCGGCCTCCGAAGCACCTCTCAACGACATTATAAACAATCGCGATGCGACGGGCAGGATTGCAAAATGGGCCATTGAGCTCTTACCATTTGATATAACCTACAAACCACGGCGAGCTATCAAGTCACAAGTTCTGGCTGACTTCATCGCCGAATGGACCGAAGCCGAACTCCCTAAAGAGTATGGCGCATACTCCAATTGGATCATGCATTTTGACGGCTCCAAAATGTTGGGTGGCTTGGGGACTGGCGTCGTCTTGACGTCCCCAACCGGAGACACAGTCCAATACGTGCTTCAAATAATGTACACGGACTCCAACAATGCAGCCGAATACGAGGCCCTTCTACATGGCCTCCGGATGGCAATCTCCATGGGTATTCAACGCCTAGAGGTGCGCAGGGACTCAAACCTCGCAATATCCCAAGTAAATGGAGACTTTGACGCCAAGGATCCGAAAATGGCAGCCTACCGTTACGCTGTCCTAAAAATGTCAGCCCAGTTCAAAGGACTCGAATTCCACCATGTAGCCCGGGATAATAACCAGGCAGCAGACGTGTTGGCACGCATCGGCGCAAAACGCGACGCCTTCCCTCCAAACATCTTCCTGGAGCGGCTCTTTAAGCCATCCGTATTATGGGAAGAGGAGTCCGGAAATAACAATCCGGAACCAACTGCATCACCTAACGCAGAACATTCTGACACAATCGGTGGCTCAGCCAATGAAATAACAGATTCAGCCCACGAAATACTGGCAGTAATTACCCCGTGGACGGAACCATTCCTAGCCTACTTAATCGGGCAGGAACTTCCCGAAGACCAAAATGAGGCCTGCTGCATAGTTCGGCGATCTAAAGCCTACAAGGTCCATGAGGGAGAATTTTATAAGAAAAGCACAACCGGAGTCCTTCAAAGGTGTATCTCCAAAGAGGAAGGGCGAAATCTCCTGGCTGAAATTCACGCCGGACTCGGCGGGCACCACGCCGCCGCCCGGGCCCTTGTAGGCAAGGCCTTCCGTACAGGATTTTATTGGCCGACCGCCCGGGCAGATGCTCAGGACTTAGTCCAACGATGCGTCGGTTGCCAGCTCTTTGCTAATCAGAGCCACATGCCACCCACTGCCCTCAAAACTATACCCATTACTTGGCCGTTCGCGGTTTGGGGGCTTGACATGGTTGGACCCCTTAAAGGGGGAACCCACAAGCACAAATACTTATTGGTCATGGTGGACAAATTCACCAAATGGATATAGGCCAAGCCGGTTAAAACGACAGAATCCAGACCTGTGATAGACTTCATATCCGGGGTAGTACACCGTTTTGGCGTCCCCCACAGCATCATCACTGATAACGGCACGAATTTCACGGCCGACGAGGTTAAACTCTGGTGCAAAAACATGGGCATCAAGCTCGACTACGCTTCAGTCTACCACCCTCAAACTAATGGTCAAGTGGAACGAGCAAATGGTCTAATCATGAGCGGCATCAAACCCAGATTAGTGCGGTCCCTCATGGAATCTAACACGCACTGGGTAGAGGAGCTCGACTCCGTACTCTGGGGGCTGCGGACCACGCCAAACCGCACAACTAGATTCACACCATTTTTATGGTATACGGCGCTGAGGCAGTTTTGCCTTGCGATATAATTCATGACTCACCTCGCGTGCGCATGTACGAGGAAAGAGAAGCCGAGTTGGATCGGCAGGACAGTTTGGACGCTTTAGAGGAGGAGCGCGACGTGGCAAAATCTCGTTCCGCATTCTATCAACAGCAGGCTCGAAGATATCAAAGCAGAGAAGTACGGGCCAAAACTTACAATATTGGCGAGCTAGTTCTTAGCCTGCCTGACAAGAAAAAGGACAAACTTAAGCCCAAATGGGAAGGTCCCTTCATCATCGACCAAGTCCTTACCGGTGGTGCATACCGTCTACGCAACGCATCTGACAACCGACTCGAGCCAAACCCATGGAACGCAGCCCGTCTCCAAAGATTTTACGCCTAGCGCCGGACTCAGGGTTCGTCCCCTTCCTCCGTCCACCTTTCATGTTTTTTCGCTGTCTTTGTTTTCCCTCCTTTTTCCTCCCTCTTTCAGTACAAACCTCTTGAGGGCTAATCTGCGCTTTGTTCGCACTCACTCGATGTGCTACTCGCACTCGTTATACCTGGGGGCTTCTTTAATAGAAGCTTATTTATATGGGCTTCATGTCCACCACATGTGTCACACTTCCGCATGTACCTTTTGATCACCATTATATGCATCGATATGACTTAAGTTTTGGCCAAGCCGGGTTGCCTGGCTCCTGTGCTTACCCCTACGTTCTCGATTGTTCGGCTAGGAGGTAAAGGGAGCACCTCTGCGATTGTTACTGTCGGGTCAGCCGGATGTGTACCTCAGACTGGGTGAAGCCGAAGGCTAGCGTTCTTAAGGGAATATTCGGTCGGTGACCTGAAAGATGATATATTACTTACTTATTTATCTGCCCCCAGATGCTTTTTCTGCTATTTTCGCAGTCCGGACATGCACTTTAGGGCATGCCTCCCAGGGAAAGGAACCCTTAACGGAACTATTCTCCCTGGAAGATGTTTCTTACTAACCATGTAATATAACATAGCTAGTTGGGCAGTTGTCTGATAAAGCAATTATGACCCCTACGCCTTGTCTCCATGCATGCCCCGGTTCTTTTATAACCGTAAGGGTATTCGGACACACTCCGGACTGTTGGGTCCCGAGGTTGAAGCGAAAAGGTCCGCAAAGGCAAACGATCTACAATCCGGCTAGAAGGCATTTTACATGTCATTTTAAAATTACATCGTCAAACAGACTGATTGTACATCTAACAGGCTGTCTAATTTACAGTCCTGTTAGGAATATTTCGCGGCCAACTCTACTTGGCCGTACATCAAGCTCACAGGGATCTCCTTCCCATCTGGCCCCACAGGTCCGACCTCGGCCATGTGGTTTGGGTCAGCCTTCGGGTACCGCGTCTTCGCCATGGCCCAGGCCTCCCTGGCGCCTTGAAGGCAGGCCGACATCTTCCACAGACGGAGACGTCGCCGTACTCCCTGAAGCTTCTCAGCAAGCCCTCCAAGGCCCTCAGGTAGGGAGACAGAAGGCCATAAGGCCTGAACGACGCCGCTCATCGCCTGCCGAACACGTTCGTGTAGTTGCAGCAGCTTGGGAAGAGGGTCTCCCGTGGAACCAGGCATCTCCTCCGCCGGACGACCCATGAGCACACCTACAGACACATTTCTGTCAATCGACTTCCTCGCCGAACTCTTCTTTTCAAAAGAGTTTGCTCAAGCACTTACTATAAATGCCGCGACGAAGCCGCCGATTCTCCTTTACGGAGTTAGACAGCTGGACCCGAACATCTTTTAGTTCTTCGCCCAGCTGGGTGTTGGCATCTTGGAGTTTGTTCCTCTCCTGCTGCACCCTCATAAGCACCCTCTCGCCGGCCTTCAACTAGCGCAGCAGCTGTTGCTTGTCCAGATCTAGTCCGGCACCCTCTGCAATATTATTCTCAGACTATACACACACGCCGCACTTCATAAACTACTTCTTTTTTCAAAATATGAATTACCAGAGGGGGTCTCCGTGGCTCCCTTGGCAGCGGCTAGTGCGGCCTCAAGTTGGGCATTGCATTCTTGAAGCTCCTGAGACAGGTGGGTATTCTTCTCAGTAAGATCCTGCATAACAAATGATCCTTAAATCAGTTAGTTTAACTGTTTTAAGTCTCGGGGGCTACTGGCATATATAACTATTAAAATTCCTTACCCGTATATCCTTTACATACTGCTTCGTGGCTCTGGTTAAACCATCCTGAGCAGCACGAAGGTGCGCGTCTCCCGCATTAAAGGCATTTAACGCCTCAGGGGAGAAACACGCTTCACAAAGAACTGTCTGACGGCGCCTGTGATTCATGGAGCTCTCCACCTCAGACCTGGTGGCGGACAACCTGTCAGCATCCTCCGTTGGAGGAGCATCCGGCTCGCGCCTTGTGCTCGCCTCCCCCTCCGGACCAGGCGTTGGAGCCTGGCTGGCGGAGGCTTGGTGGGCACCCTCTCCGGACTCAGTCCGGTGAGCGCTCTTTCTCCTGGAAGAATCATGAGCATTAATATGCCTCCCAGGAGTCTTTACCTTAAAAGACAATGGTGCACCATACCTTTGCGGTGACGTTTCGATTCGCGCCGCACTCCTCTTCTGCCTACTAGGCTGCATTGACCTCGTTTGATCAGTCGCCACAGGCTCGGCTTCCCGCTGTAAAGGCACCTCCTGCTAAGCACCATTGGTACACGATGGTCAGAAATAAGCATTAAAAAGTAACGGTGTCAGCTTCGGTCGTACTCACCTGGGAAGCCGGACATAAACCGGGGTAGTCAGCCATAATGGCGACTAAAGCATTGTCTATGCTGAGAACACCCCGTCAATCAAATCCACCTTTATGTCCGGATCCTCTTCAAAGGCCGGATCAAGGGATCTTCCTGGATCCTCGGG
The DNA here is from genome assembly GCF_002162155.2 of Triticum dicoccoides. Classification (NCBI taxonomy): domain Eukaryota; kingdom Viridiplantae; phylum Streptophyta; class Magnoliopsida; order Poales; family Poaceae; genus Triticum; species Triticum dicoccoides. The sequence continues at coordinate 685,999,079 of NC_041391.1, forward strand.
TTGTGGAGTTGGGCTTTCTATGCCCGCCACATCCCGGCGTATTTCCTGCGTCGAAATCATAAAGTAAGACACTTACCTTTGAACGCATGGATCAGATATATACGCGTCCGCTTACCCAGCTCCGAGGGTTATTCATGGAGAATCCATTCAATGGATTCGTGCGGAGGAAGTCCTCCTTCTCCCCCTTGTACAAGCCGGACAGGATCTTCACCAGATCGGCGGCCGATCCCGGCCCCGTGCGGCCATGACGGGTGGCGTCATTCTCCCCGTTAAAATCCCACATAGGGTGGCCCCTATATTGGAGCGGCTGCACCCCTCGCATAATGCATGTGGCCATGACTCCAATCATGGTTAATCCGGAATGGGCTAGTAGCCGTATCCGGCCCATCAGATAGTGGAAGCTCCTATCATCTTCCCGTTGAGGGCTCCGCGGGCGCCAACTCAGGCATTTCTTCAGAGGAGCGTTGCTAAACTCCGGGAGGCCGATCCGAACTGGATCCGGCAGCGGGGCGTCTTCCATATAGAACCACTCCGAAGGCCAGTCTTCGGACGCCTTCTTCAGGGTTCCGGATAGATATCCGGTCCCGGCGATGCGCCATATTTCGGCTCCGCCCACTTGATATATCGACCCCCCGTGAGAACGGGGTACGAGGCAAAACAGCCTCTTCCACAGCGCAAAATGGGGCTTGATGCCCAAGAACAGCTCGCAAAGAGCTACAAAGCCCGCGATGTGCAAAATGGAGGCAGGCGTGAGGTGGTGAAGTTGGAGTCCATAGAACTCCAGGAGCCCCCGGAGAAACGGATGTATAGGAAATCTAAGTCCCCTTATTAAGTAGGGGATGAAGCATACCCACTCTCCTTTGGAGGGATTGGGGACGCTCTCCACCTGCTTCCCACCCTTGTAGGTGGCCAGTCCGGCTCGAACCGGAACCATAAAGGCCGGGGGAAGGTATCCCTCTGCTTGGAGCGTCACTAACTCACTATGCGGGACTGAGCATCTCCTCCAATCTCCTGGCTGAGGACTAGGAGCGCGAGAAGAGGAGCCGCGTCGACTGTCCATGTTGGAATGGATTTTTTGTCAGATGCGCCTTGATGAGTACTTGCGGAAGGAGGATGGTGTGATTTGGATCTGGATCCTCGCCTCTCTTATAGGCAGCTTATTCGCGCAGCTAGGGGGTAAAACGTAAGAATACCCTGGCTTTTCGCATTCGTACAACACGTGGAAGAAGGCCATTATTGGACGTGGAAGCCAAGGAGCGCAACATTTATGAAGCAGCCGGACACTATCTGGCAAACACCTGGAGCGTGAAGGAGAACCCGCCTTGCAAACGCCAAAGACAACATACGTGCCGGACTCGTCGTCATTGAAGCCTGGTTCAGGGGCTACTGAGGGAGTCCTGGACTAGGGGGTGTCCGGATAGCCGAACTATCATCATCGGCCAGACTCCAAGACTATGAAGATACAAGATTGAAGACTTCGTCCCGTGTCCGGATGGGACTTTCCTTGGCGTGGAAGGCAAGCTTGGCGATACGGATATGTAGATCTCCTACCATTGTAACCGACTCTGTGTAACCCTCGCCCTCTCCGGTGTCTATATAAACTGGATGGCTTTAGTCCGTAGGACGAACAACAATCATACCATAGGCTAGCTTCTAGGGTTTAGCCTCTTTGATCTCGTGGTAGATCTACTCTTGTAACACACATCATCAATATTAATCAAGTAGGACGTAGGGTTTTACCTCCATCAAGAGGGCCCGAACCTGGGTAAAACATCGTGTCCCTTGTCTCCTGTTACCATCCGCCTAGACGCATAGTTCGGGACCCCCTACCCGAGATCCGCCGGTTTTGACACCGACACCCACCACATCTATGATGATACCGGGTTTTGTCACAATTATCGTCATAGAAGTGTCATATGTATGACAGGAAAAAAATTCGTTCGGCCAAAATGTCACAGATGTGTCTTTTTTTTGTAGTGTCACCTAGCGGTGTATCAAGGACATATGCTTTCTTGGCAGCTATGAGGATGATCCTCAAGTTACGGACCCAGTCCATATAGTTGCTACCATCGTCTTTCAAATTGGTTTTCTCTAGGAACGCATTGAAGTTGAGGGCAACATTAGCGTGGGCCATTTGATCTACAAGACATATTGCAAAGATTTTTAGACTAAGTTCATGATAATTAAGTTCATCTAATCAAATTATTTAATGAACTCCCACTCAGATAGACATCCCTCTAGTCATCTAAGTGATACATGATCCGAGTCAACTAGGTCGTGTCTGATCATCATGTGAGACGGACTAGTCATCATCGATGAACATCTTCATGTTGATCGTATCTACTATACGACTCATGTTCGACCTTTCGGTCTCTTTTGTTCCGAGGCCATGTCTGTACATGCTAGGCTCGTCAAGTCAACCTAAGTGTTTTGCTTGTGTAAATCTGGCTTACACCCGTTGTATGTGAACGTTAGAATCTATCACACCCGATCATCATGTGGTGCTTCGAAACAACGAACTTTCGCAACGGTGCACAGTTAGGGGGAACACTTTCTTGAAATTTTATGAGGGATCATCTTATTTATGCTACCGTCGTTCTAAGCAAATAAGATGCAAAAACATGATAAACATCACATGCAATCAAGTAGTGACATGATATGGCCAATATCGTTTTGCTCCTTTTGATCTCCATCTTCGGGGCGCCATGATCATCATCGTCACCAGCATGACACCATGATCTCCATCATCATGATCTCCATCATCGTGACTTCATGAAGTTGTCTCGCCAACTGTTACTTCTACTACTATCGCTAACGTTTAGCAATAAAGTAAAGTAATTACATGGCATTTTCATTGACACGCAGGTCATACAATAAATTAAGACAACTCCTATGGCTCCTGCCGGTTGTCATACTCATCGACATGCAAGTCGTGATTCCTATTACAAGAACATGATCAATCTCATACATCACATATATCATTCAGCACATCCTTTTGGCCATATCACATCACATGACATATGCTGCAAGAACAAGTTAGACGTCCTCTAATTGTTGTTGCAAGTTTTTTACGTGGCTGCTATAGGTTCTAGCAAGAACGTTTCCTACCTACGCCAAAACCACAATGTGATATGCCAATTGCTATTTACCCTTCATAAGGACCCTTTTCATCGAATCCGACTAAAGTGGGAGAGATAGACACCCGCTAGCCACCTTATGCAACTAGTGCATGTCAGTCGGTGGAACCTGTCTCACGTAAGCGTACGTGTAAGGTCGGTCTGGGCCGCTTCATCCCACGATGCCGCCGAATCAAGATAAGACTAGTAACGGCAAGTAAATTGACAAAATCGACGCCCACAACAACTTGTGTTCTACTCATGCATAGAAACTACGCATAGACCTAGCTCATGATGCCACTGTTGGGGATCATTGCAGAAACTAAAAAAAATCTACGTGTCACCAAGATCAATCTATGGAGAGACTAGCAACGAGAGAGAGGGGAGTGCATCTTCATACCCTTGAAGATCGTGAAACGGAAGCGTTGCAAGAACGCGGATGAAGGAGTTGTACTCGCAGCGATTCAAATCGTGGTTGATTCCGATCTAAGCGCCGAACAACGACGCCTCCGCGTTCAACACACGTGCAACACGGGGACATCTCCTCCTTCTTGATCCAGCAAGGGGGAAGGAGAAGTTGGGGAAGAACTCCGGCAGCACGACGGCGTGCTGGTGGAGGAGCAGCGGTTCTGCGGCAGAGCTTCGCCAAGCTCAAATGGAGGAGGAGGGGGTGTTGGAGAGGGGGAGGGTTGTGCCATGGATGAGGTGCTGATGTCCTCCCTCCTCCCCTCTATTTATAGGGCAAAGAGGGAAGGGGGCCGGCCCCTCTAGATGAGATCAAGAGGGGGGCGGTGGCCTAGGGGAGGGGGCTTGCCCCCCAAGCCAAGGGGGGCGCCCCCTTTAGGGTTTCCCCCAAACCCTAGGCGCATGGGCCCTAGGGGGGATGGCGCCCAACCCACTTAGGGGCTGGTTCCCTTCCACATACGGCCCATAGGGCCCTCCGGGGCAGGTGGACCCTCCCGGTGGACCCCCCGGAACACCTTCGGTGGTCCCGGTACAATACCGGCAAACCCCCGAATACTTCCGGTGACCACATGATGACTTCCCATATATAAATCTTCACCTCCAAATCATTTAGGAACTCCTCGTGACGTCCGGCATCTCATCCGGGACTCCGAACAACATTCGGTAACCACATACTATTTCCCATAACAACTCTAGCGTCATTGAACCTTAAGTGTGTAGACCCTACGGGTTCGGGAATCATGCAGACATGACCGAGACAGCTCTCCGGCCAATAACCAACAGCGGGATCTGGATACCTATGTTGGCTCCCACATGTTCCACGACGATCACATAGGATGAACCACGATGTCGAGGATTCAAGCAATCCCGTATACAATTCCCTTTGTCAATCGGTACGTTACTTGCCCGAGATTCGATCGTCGGCATCCCAATACCTCATTCAATCTCGTTACCGGCAAGTCACTTTACTCGTTCTGTAATGCATGATCCCGTGACTAACTACTTAGTCACATTGAGCTCATTATGATGATGCATTACAGAGTGGGCCCAGAGATACCTCTCCATCGTACGGAGTGACAAATCCCAGTCTCGATTCGTGCCAACCCAACAGACACTTTTGGAGATACCTGTAGTGCACCTTTATAGCCACACAGTTACGTTGTGACGTCCTACGGTATCCGAGAGTTACGCAATCTCATGGTCTAAGGAAATGATACTTGACATTAGAAAAGCTTTAGAAAACGAACTACACAATCTTGTGATATGCTTAGGATTGGGTCTTGTCCATCACATCATTTTCCTAATGATGTGATCCTGTTATCAATGACATCCAATGGCCATAGTCAGGAAACCATGACCATATGTTGATCAACGAGCTAGTCAACTAGAGGCTCACTAGGTACATGTTGTGGTCTATGTATTCACACATGTATTACGGTTTCCAGTCAATACAATTATAGCATGAACAATAGAAAATTATCATGAACAAGGAAATATAATAATAACCATTTTATTATTGCCTCTAGGGCATATTTCCAACACAAACATCAATGAAAAATTCAAAAAAAATTATGAATATGAACCTTATATAGAAACATGAACTAGGGTTCATCTCCAACCTCATACATCATATTACTCCAAACTAAACAAACCTAACAACAACAAAAAATTAAAATTTACTAGATGAAATAGGGTTCATCTTGTGCCAAATAATGCATCGAATCAAAAGCTTTTTAACAACGAATTGGAGGGATTGATAGAGCTTACTTCTCTCGTTTCAGAGCCATCACAAAAACGGTGGAGAAACGAAGGAGATCGGAGGAGGGTAGTGGAGGGGATGAGAGAGGGAACCCCTCTTTGTTCTTGTGGTCGTGCAGCGGAGAAGATGGGGGTTGGGTTTGTGGGTGGACCCCGCGACCCGGTCCCCGCGGGTTTATAACTGCTCAGCACCTACTGTCGGGGTCTCTGGCGGTAGAGTTGTACATCCTACCTCCAGGGTCCATGGCGGTAGGGTGGGCGACAGGAGACAACTGTCGTTTACTAGAGCTGGCATGGATGAGTGGGCTACCGCCAAAGCGATGGGTGGTAGCATGTACAGCCCTACCGCCAGCATCCCCGGCGGTAGGAAAAAGGGTCAAATCTCGAAATATTTTCAAACCAAAATGGGCCGCGGGTGGGAGTTAAGCATTTGCGGTTACTGCGTTATATAGTAAGCAGGACGAGATAAAAAGATATCTTCCCTACGTCCCAAACACGTGGGATGAAGAGAACCATCACATCATACATGATAATGATACGCACAAAATGTACTATTACCCAGGAGGAAAATTGCTGGCTTGACTTTGTTCTAACATGTCATCGCCTTTAACTTTGCAAGACATACGTATAAACCTGGCAAGCGGTTTTTATGTGCTCAATGGAATAGAGGTAACAAAGATAAATCAGCAATAATCATGGGCCACATAATGCAAGTTCTGTAATCATGGCATTTAAAGAATCGTGTTTATGTACTATCATGGTATGACATGCTAGATGTTCTAGAGTTTAGTTCTTATAATAACTGATGCAAGGATCAACTCTTTTCTTCTAAAAATAATCTTGAACTTACAAGCATTTAGACTATGTAAAATCTGCAGACTATATATTTCTCAGTCTGGTGTGTACACGCTGGCAGTGGGCACATGAATAAAAATAATTAGGAAAGATGTAGGAGAAGTGAAAGATGCATTGGTGGAACTCCAGCTCAACTGTCAAAAGTTGTGTCTTAGGTTTCATATCTGAGCTTGCAGTTTATCCTTTCCTATACACATGATTCAAGATTATCAGGGGTTGATAAGACAGTCTTATCTTAAGCCTTGCATATAGTTTAGGGATGACAATAAAAGTATGTCTACAATAAGTTATGTCTTAGTCTTAATTTTAATAACTAGCTATTCCTAAAAACATGGTGAGGCATATTGTGCTAAGAGGTCATCTCTTAAATAAGAGAAGACAAACATTTTCTTATGATTCTCTCTCCTCCACCTCCACGTTTATCCTACGTGGCACTCCTAAGATAGCACCAATGTACATGCCCTCATAAGACTCTAGAACGCCCATGTATATATTTGGAGAATGTGTTCATGACCACATTCCATAGTTCTAGGGGCGGCTTCAATTTTCTTTAACATTCTAAAAAAATTGCCCCGTTGTTGCATCATCGACTCACTAGAAGACTCCAAAATATGATCTCTTCCAAGTGCTCTGAGGTTACTTTAAGCGAAGTATAAACAAGATATATTTAACGGTGAAGCTCAGTTTGCATGTGCTAAATGTTGTTGTATTGACTTATTTTACAATATACTATAGACAAATAGGCAATAAAAAGGTGGTTAAGCAAATTGTAAACTAGATTTAAAATTAGTAAGAAAAGTTGAATCCAACTTTATTCATGTGCATGCACCTGGTAGAGTTCATATATACGATAGACGTTATATAAAGGGAATGTTATCTATGATAAAACTTCTACATATTATTATAGTATCTGATGTTTATGCATGTCACACATGTATCTACTAAATTATTATTTTGATAGATTAACTACAACACCGAAAATTATAATTGTTTGAAATAAATAACAAAGCATAGTTAAGCAATTATCATTTTTCATACTTTCAGTACTATAGTACCTTTAATGGTAAAGTTTCGGTTGTATATATTGGATTTATCAATGTTGTGGTGTATGAACTACAACAAGAGAAAAATTATTAAGATAATTTAATATGAAAAATATGGTTGAAAATAATATTTACAATTTAGAGACAAAATTAGTCATAAGAGGTAAAAAAGTTTAGTATCAAATAAAAGGGCACTTAATTTGCATGGCTAACTATTATTTACTATTTTTTTATCATTTTTGTACATTTAAACTATATTTGGTTCAATAAAATCCCAATCCAAAATTCAAAAATATAATACAAAAATGACCTTTAATAAAGTTTGTTTAATAAGACTCAAAACGATGGTGTCGAAACTATCTGATCGGGAAAATAGTATTTTCATCTTTAGACCAATAATAAAAAACAATGTTTTACTCTGTGCTCCAAAGGAATTTAATGGTCGTCGAATGACATGTTGTGTCGCTCATAATTTAGTTAGGAAGGTTGTATTTATAATATGTATAAGATCGGACTATAAGGGATGTGTTGAACATGGATTTGCCCCAGAAATCTGAATAAATAACAATCAATTTCAACTCAGAAAAAAAATATCATTTAAGATTATTTGATTAAAAATGTAAATGAAATAATGTTTATAATTTAGACGATATCACCATAATTTCTTACACTAACTGAGACTTCGGAATGATATAGAGCTTCGAAAGGCCATGTGCATACATTACATCATGGTATGTTTCGATGTCGGGGAGGAGAAAAAATATGTATGTGGTCCATTATGTTGAAGTTGTTGCTGACGAGCACCGTACATAATGTAATGGATGATGGAGCGAGAAATACTGGACGAGTCGGTGGTGACGGAGGGCACCGTCGATGACAGGGAGGAGAAAAACTATATATGTGATCCATTATGTTAAAGTTGTTGCCAGCGAGCACGGTAAACAATTTTGTGGATGATGAAGGCAAGAAATGTCGGTGGTGATGCTGGAGAGACGTTGGTGCCCTTTAGGTCCGTATCAGGAGGCAGGAAGCTGTCGAGTGTGTGGATGAGCTGGCAGAGGAGGCGCACCAAGAAGCAGTCGTGTTGGCCGTGTGGAGCCAATCCATCTTCCGATAGCGGATGAAGTGGAGACACACATCAGAACCAAAGGATCCATGGCAATTTGGTTGAAATGTGCGGTCGAATTGTAGAAGGTCATTTGTCCGATAACGGATAAAGTGGAGACACAAAGAGGCACCAAAGGGTCTATGGCGATTTAGAATGGGGGCTTGAATTAGAGAATTTGTACGGAAATGGTGATTTGGGGAGGAGGCAGTTACGACACCAATAATTTCATTGAGATTAAAGCACCATGGACATGGAGTATGTGATCCCGGGCTCCATTGATCTCGGATGAACAGTAAAATCTAAAAAATAGTAAAAAAATCAAAAAGTCTGAAATTTTTTGACAACAAACTTTGATGTTTTTTCTACATGCGTGCAAAATTTTATGACGAAATTACATTTGTGGAGGTGTGGGCAAAAAAACACAAAATTAATGTTCCGAAAAAGTGTTTTTGGAAGCACTTTGGAACATCAATTTTGTTTTTTTTTTTACCCACACCTCCACAAATGTAATTTCGTCATGAAATTTTGCATGCATGTAGAAAAAACACCAAAGTTTGTTGTCAAAAAAATCAGATCTTTTTGAATTGTTTTACTATTTTTTTAGATTTTACTGTTCTTCCGGGATAACAGGAGCTCGGGATCACATCAGCACTTCCAAAGCACCACGCAATACACAAAGATATCATTCACGTGACTTTTTTTCTCTTTTGGCCACTCGTTCATCTGATTTCTATAAATAGTGATGAACGTATATATTGTCTGATTGTGTTGGACTCTATGGTACACATCTATATTGTCTAATTGTTGGACTCTATGGTACACATATATTGTCTGATTGTGTTGGACTATATGGTATTCCATTTTTTTTTCCTAACTGCACGAGTAATAGTTTCTTAGTTGATACTCCCCCTCCTATCCAAAATAAGTGTCTTGGTCTTAATAGATTTCGATTTCCATCATGGTTTACTTAATATGAACTATGGAAATTCCCCAACAACTATGATTGCGGCAAGTATTTCCATCGATTGCTTAATAACTCAAAGGGGCAGGCCAAATAATTTTGATTATCTTTGATCTTTGAATGTGAAATACACATGCATGAAAATACATTATGATGATTCCAAATATTTTACACTGCTGTAACTACTATACACTATATATTGAGACAATGACAGGCAAGCCGGACTATATGTTTAAGTGCCCTCAAATGGGGAATAGGAGCCGAAAAAGTATAACAAGAAACAAGAATCTCCCCTCTGCCCCGAACACATGAAATGAACATAGCTATCACAACAAAACATAGGTTACACACAAATGGCACTATACTCCAGGTGGAAAATTGCTGACTTGTCCTTGTTCCAACCTGTCCTCGCCGTTCACTTTGTACGACATCCGGATACGCATTGCAAGTGGTTTCTGCGTCAAAATCATAACAGAGGCGACAAAGAGAAATCAACCATCGGGGCAGGGCAGAAACAGTAAGTCAAAAACATTGAAGAGAAACCAAATACACTCATTTTGTAATCATGGAATTCCAAGAACCGTGTTCATGTATCAAAAGGTTATTTATGCAGGTGCTGCCATGGTATGACACGCAATCTAGAGTCTAGTCTCTGATAACTTATGGAATAATCGACTCTCTTCTTATAAAAGGACTATTGAACTCTACAGACAATTCACTTCTCAGCCAGCTATGTACATGCTGTCATGCTGGTAACTGGCACATAAATGGAAATGAAGCACAATGCATTATAGGATAGTCTCAGCTGTAAACGGAGCGTAAATTCCCAATGTGGAATGCAATTCAATCAAGTCAGGAAGATGAACCCAAAGTGAAGGATGCAAGTCAAACCTGCCCATGCTGATTATTCGTGACACTGAAACCTTGTGTGACTGAACCCTTTCCATTAGCTGGAACAATGTTACCACTAGCTGGATCAAGTCGCAATTGAATGAACTGCAGTATCGTTTTGGAAAGCATAAGGAACATTCCATCAATATCAGAAAATATTTTAGCCTTTAGTCAATAAAACAAACAAAGAAACAAGAATGCACCACAATTTTAGGCTATATTTCCTTGACCAAGGGAACATGATGTTACCTTTGGAACAGCTGCCTGAAAAACGAAATCTGTATAATTGCTAGATGTCAAATTTGTAAAAGTGGCATGGATGATAGTCTCTTGCGGCTTTCCAGGCTGTTTTCTGATATCAAAGGTGATCTTCAAAGTTGCACTCTGGAAAGCCGTTATTGACGGACGAGTATCTTCAAGTCCTGCTCAAATAGAATTTTTAGAAACATTGACATATCATGGTCAGCTCTTCCTTGCAAAACTCTAAAACTAAACTTACCAGAAACGGACGTACTTGGTGACAAACCATCGAGCAGATCCACAGCTTGAGGTGCAGCAATAGTGGATTTCGTTCCTGAGGCACAAGTGTTACATTTTGGCACTGGCGATAAAAAGATAGAGGAAGCAACTAGTACTGTTAGCATCAACCAAACTAACCAGAAATAGATGCACTTGATGACAAACTGCCGAGTAGATCCATAGGTTCGGGTACAAGAGAACCAACTTGAGGTGCAGCAGAAACAGGTTTTTTCTCTGTTATACAGAAGTGTTAGACAGATCAGTAATGGCTACAAAAATAGAAAATAAGGTCATTGTTACGATTAGAGTTACTTTTACCTTGGGCTGGAGATGGCAGACCATTCTGTGATAGAGACGATCCCATGGATAGAAGATCCATTAGAATATCTGTGCTTGCAGATGAAGGTGCTCCTGAACAAAACGAAAGGAACTTAGTATGTCTATGGTGAGGATATGAAGTACCATCTAGCTCCATTTACGTCAAGTGAAGCAAAGTAACAAGGCACGTCCATGAGAACAATAATGGAAATGCAAAACAAAATACCTGCAGTTGATAGATTTGTCCCACCAATACCCAAAAGGTCTTGTAGAAAATCACTAGGTGCTGTAGTAGCAGAAGCAGCGGAAGTGGCTGGTGCATCGTCAGAACTTAAATCCAGCAAATCAACTAATGGAGCTACAGCAGGTTTTGCTACACCATTAGGAAGCTTAAGGCCTCCAGGAGTGACTGCTGCAGGCTTATATGCTGGAATAGTTGCTTGTGTGGCACTAGCCCTCTTCACAAGATAAGTAGCTTCATCCAGTACAGGCATGCGTTCAAGCAAAGATGACCTGCACATAACACATTTCTCTAAGGTTAATACCATTCATAAGTACCAGGATAAAAGAGAGTTTATGCAGTAATATTTAGAAGTCCTGTAACCCACCTGATAGACTGATGTCTTTGTATAATGGAACCGAATTCAATTGATCTTTGCTGTAGTTCAAGCACCATATTTTCTTTATTCTGGGCAACTATTTGTTTTATCCTCCTGTTAAAAAGTTAAATCATACGATTTAACATAACAGTAATATAATGTAAGAAGCAGTTGGTAGTAGTTAACGATATTTACATTAACATGCTAAAGCATTTCCAGGTTACAACCTGGTACCACGGCAAGCATCTACAAGATGTGAATTTGTACAGAAGGTAAGTTTGCAGAGATGCCAAAAAGATGAGAAAATTATAAACAAATACACAATGGCAGTAGTATGTACAAAAAGATGAGAAAATCATACACAAATACACCATATGACTACCATAGTGTAGACATCAATACAGCATTACATAGGTTTGCAGTATTCAGAAATTACTGGAAATATTATGGATACAGGAGAACCAAAAGAACAAATTCAAATGGTTCCTTATTAAAAAACATTGCAGCTTTGAGCTAGTATTTTTTTTTAGAAGTTATGCAACTACAGTACTAGGTCAAGTTGAAAGATATCTTACTCCGACATAGATGGAAACCGTGAGGAGAGCTTCAAAAGAGCAACTAGACACATGGACCTAGTTGTCACATCTGGAGAGTAACGGTTAAGACCTAGCTCAACAGCATCTACAGCATCAGATTCTGTTACCTGCACAGGTTGATGTGCTTGGCATGATGTCTGACAACAATACCATAGAAAAATAATACTCCCTCCGTTCCTAAATATAAGGTGTATTAGTTTTTCAAAAAGTCAACTGTTGTCTATGTTTGACCAACTTTACACCAAAATATATAAAGATTTATAATACTAAATATATAAAATGTAAAAATATAGTTCATGATGAATCTAGTAATAATGATTTGGTATTCTAGATATTGATATTTTTGTCTATAAACTTGGTCAAACTTAGAGAAGTTTGACTTTTTGAAAAAATAATACACCTTATATTGAGGAACAGAGGGAGTACTACCAAATGGAATATTAGCCTTGCAAAAGTTCATGGGACTGAGAGCCCACGACCAGAACACTTCACCATTGGATGCTGACTAAGCATTATTAGCACAACTGGCCTTTGAGCCCACTAATCAAGCTTTGTGACCGAAACAAACCATTGTAAAGTTCCGTACATAGTTGCATCCACCTCACAAGCTGTTTTTACCCACAATGCAATTTACTCATCCTAATAAGATTCTCTTGAACTAAACACCAAATGATTAAATGAATGTTTTGCCGAGAAATACTACCAGCAATTATTGAGAGATAGTTCATGAAAGCAGAAAGGAGAATGAAAACAATAATGGGGGATGAAAACATTGTGACATATATGCGCCAGCTATTGAAGTAGGTGAAACTTAAAATTGAGCTGGAAGCTGTCTAGGTAGTTCAGAACATCAAGAATAGCATGGCCTACAAGAATGTGCACTCACTGTGATTGGTGCCTCAGCTTCAAGCATGCCAACATTGTTCACTAGCATTTCACCATATTCACCAATGCACCAAACAGCTACTCTCAGTAAACTTCCCTGCAGTGTAAATATGTAATGTCAACAAGATTACACGTCAGATAGACTGAGATATTAAAATAGATGGAATGGAATGGCATACATTATAAAGAATAAAAACTAAATCCATACCTGTTCACTGTATGCTTGTAAAGCCGTGTATAATGATCTCACTGAGTATCCTTGAAGTTCAGACGCATTGCTTATTACAACAATAAGGGCATGCCACACATCATCTTTCACATGATTTCCAGCCTGTTAATCAATAAAAGTGCAACATGAATTCGAATTTATTTTTATCTATTGGTCATTGAGGAACATTTAACCTGCAGAATTGGAGGTATGTGTTGTTCCATTTGTAGGTGCAAGCATTCATATGCATTCAATAGTATCAACATGAATACATACATTTCCAACAGCCATTATTAGACATTTTATTTCCCAGATGGCTAGACTTTTCTTAGATTTCTAATGATCGTGAACAAGAACAACACACGATTGATGATTCTAGTAAAATCTTTGTCGGCCAACTATTTCAAACTACTTAACCAACAGTTTCGCAATCTAGGCCGCCAAATCATAATCAAACCACTTAACTAACAGGTACCACCAGTAGCCTGCAAAATCAAATTCTCTCTGCGACCTTGATATTCTCATGCAGTATTGTCAATGGTGGTCAATTATACTGATAGTCTGTGATACCCTCACTTGCTAGTCCCGGTGTGTACTATGTGCACAGACTTCTCCATAAAACAGATCGAGAAAGCAACAATGATAGCTAAGTCTTCCTACTAGCTCCAACAACATAGTAACAAAGAAGCTGAATTGCTAATACCAATATGTTCTGGACTGCAAACCTTTCAGATACAAGATAGATCCACTTTTATTTTGGTACTTACCAGGGATAAAACCTTGAACATCTGATCAAGATACCATAACTTTTCTTGAGAAAACCTATTAGATATGCAACCTTGTTAAACGTGCC
>NC_041391.1:686013536-686028178 GCF_002162155.2 Triticum dicoccoides
AGAGAGAGAGAAAAATACCAACTTTTCAGCTATGGAGCATATCTTGGCTGTGAGATCTTCTTTGAAGTCTGGATCAGCTACTTGTAAGTAGTCGACTAGCTCTCTGGTCAGAGGCTTTACATTTGTATCATTGACCAACAAATAAACAAGTTCCAGGGCCCTTTTGCGAATGGAGGCATCAGCGTCCTGAAAAGTGCACAGGTGATTGAAAATGTTACAAGCCAAAATAGCAGAACTAAGGTTCCAGAATTAATAAATGGAAATGTTAGTTACAGCCTGAAAGATTGCAACACTGAATTACTGTACAGAAAGGTTTGAGTTACTTATATATCAGTGTGGTGTAAAACCGTGAGTTAAATATTGCTGTGAAAGAGCAGCAATATCCAAACAGGACTATGCCCCCAAAGGCCCAGACAAAATGAATCAAGCTTTAGCAAGTAGGAAGCTATGAGCTATCTATTCCAAGGGAGCAGGGAAATATGAGATTCATGATAAGAAGTTAGACTAAATATGCAAAGCATTGGGGAAAGGTATTTACAACACAAGCAGACTCGTAGTATAAGGAATAGCCTAGCATTTCTGGCTATTCTTGTACAGGGACATGTTTTGATTCACAAAATTCAGGAGAGAGAGATGATGAGAGAAATACAAACATCATAGAAGATAAAGAAAAGTTAAGACAGATTTTTCTCTTTCTCTTTTTTCTGGGAGGAAACTCCGCCTATGTTGTCTCAACATAGCCGGTCCCAAGCCCGGGTAAAGGAGGAGGGTTGTGATAGGCTTGGCGAGCCAACGTAAAAATTCAGCCACTCTTATGGAGATTTTGAATAGGCGTGCGTGCCTAGCCTGTAAGGTGATACCTGGAGAGAGTGTTGTACCCCAGCATAAGCTGGTGGTTGCTGACTTCCGCTTTCGGATTCGTGTCCAGCGGGATAAGCGTGCCAAAGTCGCTAGAACGAAGTGGTGGAAGCTCAAGGGGGAGGTAGCTCAGGTGTTCAAGGAGAGGGTAATTAAGGAGGGCCCTTGGGAGGAAGGAGGGGATGCGGACAATGTGTGGATGAAGATGGCGACTTGCATCCGTAAGGTGGCCTCGGAGGAGTTTGGAGTGTCCAGGGGAAGGAGAAGCGAAGATAAGGATACCTGGTGGTGGAATGATGATGTCTAGAAGGCGATTAAAGAGAAGAAAGATTCCTTCAGACGCCTATACCTGGATAGGAGTGCAGACAACATAGAAAAGTACAAGATGGCGAAGAAGGCCGCAAAGCGAGCTGTTGGTGAAGCAAGGGGTCGGGCATATGAGGACCTCTACCAACGGTTAGGCACGAAGGAAGGTGAAAGGGACATCTATAAGATGGCTAAGATCCGGGAGAGGAAGACGAGGGATATTGGCCAAGTCAAATGCATCAAGGACGGAGCAGGCCAACTCTTGGTGAAGGACGAGGAGATTAAGCATAGATGGCGGGAGTACTTCGACAAGCTGTTCAATGGGGAGAATGAGAGTTCTACCATTGAACTGGACGACTCCTTTGATGAGACCAGCATGCGTTTTGTGCGGCGCATCCAGGAGTCTGAGGTGAAGCAGGCTTTAAAAAGGATGAAAGCAGGCAAGGCGATGGGCCCTGATTGTATCCCCATTGAGGTGTGGAAAGGTCTCGGGGACATAGCGATAGTATGGCTAACCAAGCTTTTCAACCTCATTTTTCGGGCAAACAAGATGCCAGAAGAATGGAGACGGAGTATATTAGTACCAATCTTCAAGAACAAGGGGGATGTTCAGAGTTGTACTAATTACCGTGGAATTAAGCTGATGAGCCATACAATGAAGCTATGGGAGAGAGTCATTGAGCACCGCTTAAGAAGAATGACAAGCGTGACCAAAAATCAGTTTGGTTTCATGCCTGGGAGGTCGACCATGGAAGCCATTTTCTTGGTACGACAACTTATGGAGAGATATAGGGAGCAAAAGGAGGACTTGCATATGGTGTTCATTGACTTGGAGAAGGCCTATCATAAGATACCGCGGAATGTCATGTGGTGGGCCTTGGAGAAACACAAAGTTCCAGCAAAGTACATTACCCTCATCAAGGACATGTACGATAATGTTGTGACAAGTGTTCGAACAAGTGATGTCGACACCGATGACTTCCCGATTAAGATAGGACTGCATCAGGGGTCAGCTTTGAGCCCTTATCTTTTTGCATTGGTGATGGATGAGGTCACAAGGGATATACAAGGAGATATCCCATGGTGTATGCTCTTTGCGGATGATGTGGTGCTAGTTGACGATAGTCGGACGGGGGTAAATGGAAAGTTAGAGTTATGGAGACAAACCTTGGAATCGAAAGGGTTTAGGCTTAGTAGAACTAAAACCGAGTACATGATGTGCAGTTTCAGTACATCTGAGGAGGAGGAGGTTAGCCTTGATGGCCAGGTGGTACCTCGGAAGGACACCTTTCGGTATTTGGGGTCAATGTTGCAGGAGGATGGGGGTATTGATGAAGATGTGAACCATCGAATCAAAGCCGGATGGATGAAGTGGCGCCAAGCTTCTGGCATTCTCTGTGACAAGAGAGTGCCACAAAAGCTAAAAGGCAAGTTCTACAGGACGGCGGTTCGACCCGCAATGTTGTATGGCGCGGAGTGTTGGCCAACTAAAAGGCGACATGTTCAACAGTTAGGTGTGGCGGAGATGCGTATGTTGAGATGGATGTGTGGCCACACGAGGAAGGATCGAGTCCGGAATGATGATATACGAGATAGAGTTGGGGTAGCACCAATTGAGGAGAAGCTTGTCCAACATCGTCTGAGATGGTTTGGGCATATTCAGCGCAGGCCTCCAGAAGCTCCAGTGCATAGCGGACGGCTAAAGCGTGCGGAGAATGTCAAGAGAGGGCGGGGTCGACCGAATTTGACATGGGAGGAGTCCGTTAAGAGAGACCTGAAGGATTGGAGTATCGACAAAGGGCTAGCTATGGACAGGGGTGCGTGGAAGCTTGCTATCCATGTGCCAGAGCCATGAGTTGGTTGCGAGATCTTATGGGTTTCACCTCTAGCCTACCCCAACTTGTTTGGGACTAAAGGCTTTGTTGTTGTTGTTGTTTTTTCTGGGAGGACCGTACTAACATATTGAAATTTTCACAGTGTGGGCGTTCGGAGGCTGAGGAATTAACGAGAGAGCCCTTATTCTGATACTGAACATACATTGGTCCCCAAACCCCAGTAGAAGACAAATACTCAGCATATCAGACAGGGCATACTCTTACCTTTACACACTCCAATATTGTCACCCTGTGCCTCTGTACGGCTTGTGCATCTACTGTAATGGCCCTCATAAGTATGTTCAGAGCAACATATCTGAAAGAAAAAAATAGATGAACAGTGAAAATTTTACCCCAGAACGGAACAGATGGATAAACATTTTTGTTGATATAATTGCTCAGAGGAAAAATAGAGACAATTGTTTGATGCATCACCACCAGAAAACAAGTATAGCTGAAGCTACAGTTATAAACTAAAGCTGCAAGTTCAATGTACTTCCCTATTACAATTAGCAGGTAAAAGAGAGAATAGAAGTCTTCAGACACCTTATTTTACAGAAAAAATAAGCAATCGAGATCAAAATAAATAAAAAATTAACCTTATATTGTTATCGCGGTTTGACAAGAATCTACCCAGAATATTAATAGCCAGGACACGTAGACCACTAGTAGCTTCAATACCCATTATAGTCTCAACACATTCATATAAGATGGCATTTCCAGCATTCTTGTTTGACTCGGTTTTTGTTGCGACCTGGAAAAGAATACAACAGTTATTTTTCCAATGTGATATGCAAATAAGTGCCGATTACCAAAAAAATGCACGTTGTGGTAAATTTTCAGTAAATAGGGAAGAAAAAATAATCTTTCATGTGTCTTCTAATCCAACACACATGCAGCACTACCCTAAGCTGGAACTAAAGGAACAACAGTATACAGCAAGTCAGTAATTAACACAACATGAACTACCTGAGCAATGGGTTAAGTATGCAAAAATTGTTCTTTAGACCAAAAAAAGAGCAAAACTGAGCTCACGGTGTTGCATAACATTACAATATTATAAGCCTATCCCCTGACTGGAAGAAGGTCAACAAGAGATATATCAGAATTTACTGCAGATTTGTTGTAGGATTGTTAGCTTGGTTCTTGAGCCATGTATTACGTGCTTCCATTGTGTTTCGAGTTGCTGGGTTCTATTACTTGTGTGATGTAACAATAAAGTTCAGCAAGGTTTTTCTTTCATCTCACGCTGCTAAGTTGCTCGAGTCTAGAAGTTCACGACTGTTTGTTCTAAGATTGTCATTGTGTTTTAACTTTTAATTTAGAACAATTTGGTTTGGCGTGTGCAGTTTCTTTCCTCATCTAGGCGACACTTAAGCGTCGTAGGCGCGGCCTAGGCGGACGTACATTTTTTACTACCAGGGTTGTATTTTGGGTTTATATGTGTATGCCACTAATTTATAACATGTAAATGAGTAAACTACCAGCTGCTACCATTGGAATATGGCTCATTTGTCCTGCAAGTGCAATACGGTATGATTTCTTGCTGGAATGGACAATTTCTTGCTTGCCCTACCTAGACTACTGCTTATGCCCTAGGTGAGGCGTTTAGCCGTTGCCTAGCACCTAAGCGTAACTAAGCGCCACCTAGGCATCGCCTTTTTCAACAGAGCCTCAATCTGCTGCTCTTTACTCTATCAAGGCTTTGCCAATTGTCATGATTTATTATTGCACTTTCAAGCAGATATTGTTATCTGACGCTTTCCACCATTGTGATTTGAACAGTTAAAATATATGTTTCCCCACATTGTAGCTCGGTTGCCCAAGATCACTTAACTTACTGATGTTGCATATCCTCTTAAAAAGAATACATAGTTAACCATTGCCAATGCAGATTAAGGAACCAGATGAAACTAGAATTAAAAATAACTCAAGCAATAGGAATTGATCAAATCATCATGCTTTGCACGGACAACAATAAATGACAGCATTGTGCATGTGCATGTGAAACCAAAGATGACAGATATTAAGCAATCACCTGAGCGAGAATATCATTCATATAGTCACTGCAATCTGCGTCACCTTGACCCAACATACGCATAAGTTTAAGAACCCGGATATGCAAGAAAGGATCCGAAATGCCAGCAACATCATACTCAGGAGCATATGAACTATTGGAGACATCTCTAAGTATTCGGACCAGACCTTCGATGCAGTTCTACAATGAAATATTGAGTTAGAGGATAGGTCTTGCGTCAGGTAGTGTCATTTAGAACTTGTAAAGTACTCAGTTAAATGCTACTCCCTCCGCCCCAAAATAAGTGTCTCAAGTTTAGTATAACTTTGTACTAAAGTTAGTATAAAGTTGAGACACTTATTTTGGGACGGAGGGAGTAGAAAACAAAAGGTGATGTATTGATGATCTTGGGAGATAATATATGGAAGCAATTGAGTAATTTGAAACATAAGATGTAGACTGCAGGTCAAAGAATATTTTCTATTATGAAACACTGCAGCTTGAATTCTTGACCGCTAGAAGGTGTAAAACTCTCTACCAATAAACTTCACTATCATAAATAGTTGAGATGTTACATTAACACATGATGGGCTACAACTATAAATATAATTATCGATCATTGTCGTAATCCAGTTATTGTCAAAACAGACCTCAGGTGTAACACTAAAAGAATGTCATTACCTTTCTCAGGTACTCCAGTGCATCTTTGCTGGCTTTACACAATTCAGTGCAGAGCTGAACTGCAGATATCAAAACCCCATGGTGTTTTTCCTTCAGTAATGATACAGCAAGACCCATGAAGTTTTCCGCCAAATCCGGGACTTTTCTTACAATCCTTACAGAGCACAAAGCAGCCTAATAAACAGAGACAAGAATATCATGAAAGTATTGTGTCCATAGTGTAGAAGTGTGAAGCAAAAATGAATAACTGCCAAGTAAAAATAAATAAAATATTATCAAAAATAATGATGGGCCAAGATGCACTCATACTGTTGCAGAACAGAGCACCCAGATTTATATTTACTATTTGTGCACTTGACAATCCAAAGTGAATGGCTTCGATAGCAATGTGCAGCTTCGTAATCAACCTAGGTTTCACCCCAAATCTTAACATACAAACAATTCCTCGGGAAGATGCTTATTCTGGACATGCTCTAGCTCTACTGGATGAGTGGATTCACTGACTATAAACTGAATTGCGGTACAAAAATAAGCACCTTCTTCTTTGTATTAGCATCCCTGCTTCGCATCAGCCTCTCCACTTCAGGCGCCAGATCCCGGGCCATCTCGGCGGAGCAGATGTTCCCGAGCGCGCACAGCGCGAGCCCCACGATGAACTGGTTCGAGTGGTTGAGATCCCTGCCCCCAAATCAAGCACTAGCATTACTCAATAACGAAAGCAAACACTCTGCAGCAGCAGCAGGGAGACAGGGGGTGGGGTGGGGGTGAGCCCTACTGCTTGAGCGAGTTGGTGACGAGCATGAGGACCTCCTGGCGCTCGTCGAGGAGCAGCATGAGGCCGAGGTAGCCGATCCGCTTCTCGGGGTAGCCAGCGGCGGCGATGAGCTTGAGGCACTCCATCTGGCCGAAGTGGGTGGGGTAGCCGAGCATGTGGATGAACATGAGCTTGGCCATGTTGCGGTGCCGCAGGTCCTGGCCGTCCCCGCTGATCGCGGCCCGTATCGCCGCGCACTCCCGCCGCACCACCGCCCGCTCCTCCGCCGCCGTCTTGCACGCGCGTATCGCCCGTATCATGTCCCTGCGGAAGGGAGGAAGGAAGCTCGGCCGGTCAGAGCAAGCAAGCAAGCAGGCGCGATTCGCGGCGTTGCCGCGGCGGATCGGGGGTGAATTTCGACCGGAGGCGGGTGCCGGAGGAGAAGGGGTTGAGGGCCATGTCCGAGGCGAAGTCCTCGACGATCTTCTCGACGGTATCCAGCTTGGGATCTCCGGGAGGGCGCGCGCGAGCGCGCGCCGGGGGCGTGGGGGTGGGGGTGGGAGCTCGCGGGATCTGGCTGCGGAGGTGGTTGGGGCGGGAGGAAGCACGCAGCGGGCAGCGGGCAGCGGGGAGGAGGAGGAGGACGGAGGGTGGATCTGGAGGAGTGGAAATGGTGGCGACGGTGGTGGGAAGAACTGCGAATTGCCCCCTGAATTGTTCCGTATTTCGGAACTTTGGTCCCGTTTGGATAAAATATGCCAAATTGGAAGCTCAAAAGTAAGGTTCGGTGAAATTCGTGTGAAAACTGTTTATTTATGTGATGAATTTCGAGAGCAGGTGATAAATGAACCTCCATACGAAAATTAACTAGGCATACACATGTTTATTTTTTTTGCTTTTCCAAGAAAAAATACCCGCCTCAAGCGCGAAACTGCTTAAAGACAAAATGAATTCATCCATTTCAGGATAAAATATGTTATTAAATTATTTCGTTATCTCTATTACTTAAATAAAGAGTGATTTCGTTTTAGGGAGAGAGAGATTGTATTACTGTTCAAATTTCTGGAAACGTGTTGATCTTTTGCGACTTATACGACAAACTTGACGTGTTTTTATCCATGCATGAAAAATGAATCAACAACTTCCATTTTTGCCTTTTTTGCGTGTACTACAACCTGGTAGCCATGCCTTATTTCACTTATTCACCTGCTTTTGATTTACTATGAGAGTAGGAATGTGGATAGCATTCACGTTATGTCGTTGATTCAGGAGCGAGGGAGTGGGAGGATGAGGGCGAGCAAGGAAAGTTTACACAAGACGACTCAATGTTACAACACGGGGATAGGTCCAGGGTGGTCGTAGGCTCGTAGCCAACACTTGGTTGAATGCTTACAAGCCAACACTTGGTTGAATGCTTACAGCTTTGCGCCATTTTGTATCTCAATACCCAATGTTTTTTTTTTCTGGAAACCTAAGTGAAGTATATTTTAAACCTCGATTTCATAGGACCGGTCGGAATCAAACCTTAACCTCTCAATCCCTGAAATTATTTATTTTTTGAAAAGGAGGTCTGCCCCCAGCCTCTGCATCTGCATGCAGTCATATTATTAAAAGTCTCAAAATATCACAAAATCTTCAAACTATTACAGCTCGCAAACGGAGCAATGAAAACAAGATGAACAAAAAACCACAACCGGAAATAGATAGAAGACTAGGTCCCTGAAATTATTACCTTGTACTCATCGATCCCGATCAATCCCAACCATGGATTCGCTTAGATTAGTTTGGCACGTGAGAAAATAAACAATCACGGTAGGATCACTCTCTACACTCACCAACTACACAGGTCCAAGAACTACGCCATCACTTGTACATGTTGGGTACCAGTCATGACCATACGATGGCTTGTGACATGAACCTGCCAGTGACAGCGTCTCAGACTAGGGGCCTCTTACTACGTCGTCTCCCAGCCAAATGGGCCGGACCGAGGACCCCATGTCGGTTCACCAATGGGTCACGTCAAGACGACCCATGGCACGTGAAAGGAAGGCTCCTGAAGACTTGTCGTATATTCTAGGATGTTAGAGGTCGTCTACAACTCATTCTTTGTGTACGTAGCCAACTAGGATTAACCCTAGACCCCCCCCCCCCCCGGTACCTATATAAACCGAGGGGTAGGGCACATGGAGGACACACAATGATCCCGCAGTAGATCAGATGTACTATGTACTCCAGCCAAACACAACAAAACACAAGCAGGACATATATACGATTTTATCCCAGATGAGAGACCGGACCTGGGTAAAAACATGTGTCACTGTTACGATGGTGTCTAGACTACTAGCTCGGGACCTCCTGCCTGAGATCTATCAGATTTTGCTCCATCATTAGTGGCACACACAGGTCCCGCTACGTAGTCACAGTGATTCATTGGGGGTCAAGATCGGCCAGTAGAGCGCCAGCATGACTTTCGTGGCCAGGTCTTCGATAGCATCGCCTTCTTTGCAAATTCGGCCGACCATCTTGTTGGAAATATGCCCTAGAGGCAATAATAAAAGGATTATTATTATATTTTCTTGTTCATGATAATTGTCTTTTATTCATGCTATAATTGTATTATTCGGAAATCGTAATACACGTGTGAATACATAGACCACAATATGTCCATAGTGAGCCTCTAGTTGACTAGCTCGTTGATCAACAGATAGTCATGGTTTCCTGACTATGGACATTAGATGTCGTTGATAACGGGATCACATCATTAGGAGAATGATGTGATGGATAAGACCCAATCCTAAGCATAGCACAAGATCGTGTAGTTCGTTTGCTAGAGCTTTTCCAATGTCAAGTATCTTTTCTTTAGACCATGAGATCGTGTAACTCCCGGATACCGTAGGAGTGCTTTGGGTGTACCAAACGTCACAACGTAACTGAGTGACTATAAAGGTGCACTACAGGTATCTCCGAAAGTATATGTTGGGTTGACATGAATTAAGACTGGAATTTGTCACTTCGTATGACGGAGAGGTATCTCTGGGCCCACTCGGTAATGCATCATCATAATGAGCTCAAAGTGACCAAGTGTCTGGTCACGGGATCATGCATTACGGTACGAGTAAAGTGACTTGCCGGTAACGAGACTGAACGAGGTATTGGGATATCGACGATCGAGTCTCGGGCAAGTAACGTACCGATTGACAAAGGGAATTGTATATGGGGTTGCTTAAATCCTCGACATCGTGGTTCATCCGATGAGATCATCGAGGAGCACGTGGGAGCCAACATGGGTATCCAGACCCCGCTGTTGGTTATTGATCGGAGAGCCGTCTCGGTCATGTCTACGTGTCTCCCGAACCCGTAGGGTCTACACACTTAAGATTCGGTGACGCTAGGGTTGTAAAGATATGAGTATGCAGCAAACCGAAAGTTGTTCGGAGTCCTGAATGAGATCCCGGACGCCACGAGGAGTTCCGGAATGGTCCGGAGGTAAAGAGTTATATATAGGAAGTGCAGTTTTGGCCATCGGGAGAGTTTCGGGGGTCACTGGTATTGTACCGGGACCATCGGAAGGGTCCCGGGGGTCCACCGGGTGGGGCCACCTATCCCGGAGGGCCCCGTGGGCTGAAGTGGGGAGGGGACCAGCCCCTGGTGGGCTGGTGCGCCCCCCTTGGGGCCCCCTGCGCCTAGGGTTGGAAACCCTAGGGTGGGGGGCGCCTCCACTTGCCTTGGGGGCACTCCACCCCACTGGCCGCCGCCCCCCTTGGGAGATCTAATCTCCAGGGTCGACGCCCCCCTGGGGGCCTATATAAAGGAGGGGGGAGGGAGGGCAGCCGCACCCTGAAGTCTTGGCGCCTCCCTCTCTCCTGCTACACCTCTCCCTCTCGCAGAAGCTCGGCGAAGCTCTGCCGGAACTCTGTTGCATCCATCACCACGCCGTCGTGCTGCTGGATCTTCATCAACCTCTCCTTTCCCCTTGTTGGATCAAGAAGGAGGAGACGTCACGCTGACCGTACGTGTGTTGAACGCGAAGGTGCCATCCGTTCGGTGCTAGGATCTCCGGTGATTTGGATCACGACGATTACGACTCCATCAACCCCATTCTCTTGAACGCTTCCGCTCGCGATCTACAAGGGTATGTAGATGCACTCCCCTCTCTTGTTGCTAGATGAACTCATAGATGAATCTTGGTGAACATAGGAAGAATTTTATTTTATGCAACATTCCCCAACAGTGGCATCATGAGCTAGGTCTATGCCTAGTTCTCTATTGCACGAGTAGAACACAAATCTGTTGTGGGCGTAGATGTTGTCAACTTTCTTGCCGTTACTAGTATTATTTTGCTTCAGCGGTATTGTGGGATGAAGCGGCCCGGACCGACCTTACACGTACGCTTACGTGAGACAGGTTCCACCGACTGACATGCACTAGTTGCATAAGGTGGCTAGCGGGTGTCTGTCTCTCCCACTTTAGTTGGAGCGGATTCGATGAAAAGGGTCCTTATGAAGGGTAAATAGAAGTTGACAAATCACATTGTGGCTTTTTCGTAGGTAAGAAAACGTTCTTGCTAGAACCCTATTGCAGCCACGTAAAAGATGCAACAACAATTAGAGGACGTCTAACTTGTTTTTGCAGCAATTGCTTTGTGATGTGATATGGCCAAAAGTTGTGATGAATGATGAATGATATATTGTGATGTATGAGATCATGTTCTTGTAATAGGAATCACGACTTGCATGTCGATGAGTATGACAATCGGCAGGAGCCATAGGAGTTGTCTTAATTATTATATGACCTGCGTGTCAATGATTTAACGCCATGTAATTACTTTACTTTATTGCTAAACAGTTAGCCATAGTAGTAGAAGTAATAGTTGGCGAGCAACTTCATGGAGACACGATGATGGAGATCATGATGATGGAGATCATGGTGTCATGCCGGTGACGAAGATGATCATCGAGCCCCGAAGATGGAGATCAAAGGAGCTATATGATATTGGCCATATCATGTCACTACTATATATAATTGCATGTGATGTTTATTATGTTTATGCATCTTGTTTACTTAGAACGACGGTAGTAAATAAGATGATCCCTCATAATAATTTCAAGAAAGTGTTCCCCCTAACTGTGCGTCGTTGCTAAAGTTCGTCGTTTCGAAGCACCACGTGATGATCAGGTGTGATAGATTCCTACGTTCACATACAACGGGTATAAGACAATTTTACACATGCAAAACACTTAGGTTTAACTTGACGAGCCTAGCATGTACAGACATGGCCTCGGAACACAGAGACCGAAAGGTCAAACATGAGTCGTATGGAAGATACGATCAACATGGAGTTCACCAATGATGACTAAGTCCGTCTCACGTGATGATCGGACACGGCCTAGTCGACTCGGATCATGTAACACTTAGATGACTAGAGGGATGTCATATCTGAGTGGGAGTTCATCAAATAATTTGATTAGATGAACTTAATTATCATGAACTTAGTCTAAAACCTTTGCAAATATGTCTTGTAGATCAAATGACCAACGCTCATGTCAAGATGAACTTCAACGCGTTCCTAGAGAAAACCAAGCTGAAAGATGATGGCAGCAACTATACGAACTGGGTCCGGAACCTGAGGATCATCCTCATAGCTGCCAAGAAAGCATATGTCCTAGAAGGACCGCTAGGTGAAGCACCCATCCCAGAGAATCAAGACGTTATGAACGCTTGGCAGTCACGTGCTGATGATTACTCCCTCGTTCAGTGCGGCATGCTTTACAGCTTAGAATCGGGACTCCAAAAGCGTTTTGAGCAACACGGAGCATATGAGATGTTCGAGGAGCTGAAAATGGTTTTCCAAGCTCATGCCCGGGTCGAGAGATATGAAGTCTCCGACAAGTTCTATAGTCAGTGAGCACATACTCAAAATGTCTGGGTTGCACAACCGCCTGTCCCAGCTGGACATTAACCTCCCGGACGAGGCGGTCATTGATAAAATCCTTCAGTCGCTCCCACCGAGCTACAAGAGCTTTGTGATGAACTACAATATGCAGGGGATGGTGAAAACTATTCCTGAAGTATTTTCAATGCTGAAATCGGTAGAGGTAGAAATCAAGAAAGAACATCAAGTGCTGATGGTCAATAAAACCACCAAGTTCAAGAAGGGAAAGGGTAAGAAGAACTTCAAGAAGGACGGCAAGGATGTTGCCGCGCCCGGTAAGCCAGTTGTCGGGAAGAAGTCAAAGAATGGACCCAAACCTGAGACTGAGTGCTTTTATTACAAAGGAAAGGGTCACTGGAAGCGGAACTGCCCGAAATACTTAGCGGACAAGAAGGCCGGCAACACTAAAGGTATATGTGATATACATGTAATTGATGTGTACCTTACCAGTACTCGTAGTAACTCCTGGGTATTTGATACCGGTGCCGTTGCTCATATTTGTAACTCACAGCAGGAGCTGTGGAATAAGCGGAGACTGGCGAAGGACGAGGTGACGATGCGCGTCGGGAATGGTTCCAAGGTCGATGTGATCGCCGTCGGCACGCTACCTCTACATTTACCTACGTGATTAGTTTTAAACCTCAATCTGTAGGAGTGGAAATGGTGGCGACGGTGGTGGGGAGAACTGCAAATTGCCCCCTGAATTGTTCCGTATTTCGGGACTTTGGTCCCGTTTGGATAAAATGTGCCAAATTGGAAGCTCAAAAGTAAGGTTCAGTGAAATTCGTATGAAAACCTTTGTTTATCTATTTATGTGATGAACTTCGAGAGCAGGTGAAAATTGAATCTCCATACGGAAAATAACTAGGCATACACGTGTTTATTTCCCGCAAAAAAAAGGTATATAGTACATGTTTACGTCCGCGTGCATGAATAAAGGATAAGTTTCATGTATTTTTTTGTGAATGATTATTGTAGGCACAATTTTTTTTTGCTTTCCCAAGAAAAAATACCCGCCTCAAGCCCGAAACCGCTTAAAGACAAAATGAATTCATCCATTTCAGGATAAAATATGTTATTAAATTATTTCGTTATCTGTACTACTTAAATAAAGTGTGATTTCGTTTTAGGGAGAGAGAGATTGTATTACTGTTCAAATTTTTGGAACCGTGTTGATCTTTTGCGACTTATACGACAAACTTGACGTGCATTTATCCATGAATGAAAAATGAATCAACAACTTCTATTTTTGCCTTTTTTGCGTATACTACAACCTGGTAACCGTCGCCTTATTTCACTTATTCACTCGCTTTTGATTTACTATGAGAGTAGAAATGTGGATAGCATTCACGTTATGTCGTTGATTCAGGAGCGAGGGAGTGGGAGGATGAGGGCGATCAAGGAAAGTTTACACAAGACGACTCAATGTTACAACACGGGGATAGGTCCAGGGTGGTCGTAGGCTCGTAGCCAACACTTGGTTGAATGCTTATAAGCCAACACTTGGTTGAATGCTTACAGCTTTGCGCCATTTTGTATCTCAATACCCAATGTTTTTTTTTCTGGAAACCTAAGTGAAGTATATTTTAAACCTCGATTTCATAGGACCGGTCGGAATCAAACCTTAACCTCTCAATCCCTGAAATTATTTATTTTTTTGAAAAGGAGGTCTGCCCCCGGCCTCTGCATCTGCATGCAGTCATATTATTAAAAGTCTCAAAATATCACAAAATCTTCAAACTATTACAGCTCGCAAACGGAGCAATGAAAACAAGATGAACAAAAAACCACAACCGGAAGTAGATAGAAGACTAGGTCCCTGAAATTATTACCTTGTACTCATCGATCCCGATCAATCCCAACCATGGATCCGCTTAGATTAGTTTGGCACGTGAGAAAATTAACAATCACGGTAGGATCACTCTCTACACTCACCAACTACACAGGTCCAAGAACTATGCCATCACTTGTACGTGTTGGGTACCAGTCGTGACCATACGATGGCTTGTGACATGAACCTGCCAGTGACAGCGTCTCAGACTAGGGGCCTCTTACTACGTCGTCTCCCAGCCAAATGGGCCGGACCGAGGACCCCATGTCGGTTCACCAATGGGTCACGTCAAGACGGCCCATGGCACGTGAAAGGAAGGCTCATGAAGACTTGTCGTATATTCTAGGATGTTAGGGGTCATCTACAACTCATTCTCTGTGTACGTAGCC
>NC_041391.1:686028376-686034030 GCF_002162155.2 Triticum dicoccoides
AGGGCACATGGAGGACACACAATGATCCCGCAGTAGATCAGATGTACTCTGTACTCCAGCCAAACACAACAAAACACAAGCAGGACATATATACGATTTTATCCCAGATGAGAGACCGGACCTGGGTAAAAACATGTGCCACTGTTACGATGGTGTCTAGACTACTAGCTCGGGACCTCCTGCCTGAGATCTATCAGATTTTGCTCCATCATTAGTGGCACATACAGGTCCCGCTACGTAGTCACAGTGATTCGTTGGGGGTCAAGATCGGCCAGTAGAGCGCCAGCATGACTTTCGTGGCCAGGTCTTCGATAGCATCGCGTTCTTTGCAAATTCGGCCAACCATCTTGTTGGAAATATGCCCTAGAGGCAATAATAAAAGGATTATTATTATATTTCCTTGTTCATGATAATTGTCTTTTATTCATGCTATAATTGTATTATCCGGAAATCGTAATACACGTGTGAATACATAGACCACAATATATCCCTAGTGAGCCTCTAGTTGACTAGCTCATTGATCAACAAATAGTCATGGTTTCCTGACTATGGACATTAGATGTCGTTGATAACGGGATCACATCATTAGGAGAATGATGTGATGGACAAGACCCAATCCTAAGCATAGCACAAGATCGTGTAGTTCGTTTGCTAGAGCTTTTCCAATGTCAAGTATCTTTTCCTTAGACCATGAGATCGTGTAACTCCCGGATACCGTAGGAGTGCTTTGGGTGTACCAAACGTCACAACATAACTGGGTGACTATAAAGGTGCACTACAGGTATCTCCGAAAGTATATGTTGGGTTGACACGAATCGAGACTGGAATTTGTCACTCCGTATGATGGAGAGGTATCTCTGGGCCCACTCGGTAATGCATCATCATAATGAGCTCAAATTGACCAAGTGTCTGGTCACGGGATCATGCATTACGGTACGAGTAAAGTGACTTGCCGGTAACGAGACTGAACGGGGTATTGGGATACCGACGACCGAGTCTCGGGCAAGTAACGTACCAATTGACAAAGGGAATTGTATACAGGGTTGCTTAAATCCTCGACATCGTGGTTCATCCGATGAGATCATCGAGGAGCACGTGGGAGCCAACATGGGTATCCAGACCCCGTTGTTGGTTATTGATCGGAGAGCCGTCTCGGTCATGTCTACGTGTCTCCCGAACCCGTAGGGTCTACACACTTAAGATTCGGTGACGCTAGGGTTGTAAAGATATGAGTATGCAGCAAACCGAAACTTGTTCGGAGTCCCGGATGAGATCCTGGACGCCACGAGGAGTTCCAGAATGGTCCGGAGGTAAAGAATTATATATAGGAAGTGCAGTTTTGGCCATCGGAAGAGTTTCGGGGATCACCGGTATTGTACCGGGACCACCGGAAGGGTCCTGGGGGTCCACCGGGTGGGGCCACCTATCCCGGAGGGCCCCGTGGGCTGAAGTGGGGAGGGGACCAGCCCCTGGTGGGCTGGTGCGCCCTCCCTTGGGCCCCCCTGCGCCTAGGGTTGGAAACCCTAGGGTGGGGGGCGCCTCCACTTGCCTTGGGGGGCACTCCACCCCACTGGCCGCCGCCCCCCTTGGGAGATCTAATCTCCAGGGCCGACGCCCCCCTAGGGGCCTATATAAAGGAGGGGGAGGGAGGGCAGCCGCACCCTGAAGTCTTGGCGCCTCCCTCTCGCCTGCTACACCTCTCCCTCTCGCAGAAGCTCGACGAAGCTCTGCCGGAACTCTGTTGCATCCACCACCACGCCGTCGTGCTGCTGGATCTTCATCAACCTCTCCTTTCCCCTTGCTGGATCAAGAAGGAGGAGACGTCACGCTGACCGTACGTGTGTTGAACGCGGAGGTGCCATCTGTTCGGCGCTAGGATCTCCGGTGATTTGGATCACGACGAGTACGACTCCATCAACCCCGTTCTCTTGAACGCTTCCGCTCGCGATCTACAAGGGTATGTAGATGCACTCCCCTCTCTCGTTGCTAGATGAACTCATAGATGAATCTTGGTGAACGTAGGAATTTTTTTATTTTATGCAACGTTCCCCAACACATCTAGGTCAAGTCGAAACCTCCGCCCCAGGCTGAATAGTCAGATTCAGCGACCTGGAATATACCACGGACTCCCACGGGAGCTGGCCGTCACGAGCTAGGTGTCAGACCAGAGGAAGGACCATCATGAGGCACTTGCCCGACTTTGATGTCAAATCGGACCCAGGACAAGTACGAAAATCACTCATCGGACCCGACCATGAGTCAGGATCCGATGGCACCCCTCGAGGCTCGGATGTTGGATCTAGCCAAAAGTCAAGAATCCGGATCCATAACATATTGGATCTTGAGGTTTTCCTCTGTCTCTAACATCAGGTCAGGCACAAGAGGAGCGTGAGGCAACTCTTCCGGATATGATGTTAGATCAAGTCCAGGAACTAGCAAACTTTGATGACCTGATGCCAAATTGGATTTGGGAGCCGCCGGTGGAGGTCGGATTTTTAGCCCACCTGTCACCCATCCAACAAACTGCATCGACATCTCTAACAGATAGTAGCCAAGGCTACAACACATAACCAAACTGCAATTCAGCATCTCTAACACTCCAGCTCCACTTCTTTTGCCATACTGACCAGGGCGAGTGCCATATATATTGTCGCGCCAGGTGGTGAAAGTGTGCTTGCGGCTAAGGTCTACGCCTTCGTCGGGGAGAAATTCATCAGCCAAGTCTTTAGTTAGCAATTGGGCACGGTTGATGACCTCTTTCAGCTCATTGGAAAATCCATGGTGACATGCTATGTTGGAGAGTTTAGAGGCGACGGTGAATGAGCATTCTCGTTGTCAGAGTGTGGCTTCCATGGTTGCGGAGGAGGTGCCAAAACAGAGACGGTGAGCACCTTCGGCACACCACTAGGGTCACGTAGCCACCCGGTGATAGGCAGCACCCACTTGTCGATAGCCAGGAGCATGTCGATGAGCTCGTTGTCGACACCGGTGAGCACTAGGTTGACGATGTCCGGATCCCAAGCCTCTTTCGGGAGCCCATCCAAATCGAGTGTCGTCTTGTCTTGAGTTTTCTCGGGGTACCATGCGAGAACCTTGACC
This sequence comes from Triticum dicoccoides, assembly GCF_002162155.2. Taxonomy (NCBI): domain Eukaryota; kingdom Viridiplantae; phylum Streptophyta; class Magnoliopsida; order Poales; family Poaceae; genus Triticum; species Triticum dicoccoides. The sequence goes on from NC_041391.1 coordinate 686,031,476, forward strand.
GGCATTGAAAACCAATTCTACTACCGCCGCAATGTCGCTGCTCCGACGTGTGCACCACACAAGTGCAATCCTCCTTCGAGTCGAAGCGCGCGAAAAAGGCATGCCACCTCCACCTTCGTGGCTGCCCGCCGGACAACACAATGATGCTCCATCGCTGTCGTAGTGCCTTTGTGTCACCCCCGCTCCGCGGCTGTCCAAGGATGGTGGCGCACAAGGCACGTCTGCGGAACCCCTGCTTGAGCGCCGCCATACCAGCCGTGCGAGCGATGACACGCAGTCACGCTCGGGCCGCATATCTCGCTCGCCGCGCTGCCACACCTCTTAAGGGAAGACATGCGAGTATGAAATGCGAGGATGCCACCGCGGACGCCGAGGACCTCCCTCGAACGACAGCGCCGGCACTACCTCCAGCGATGCCGACGCGACTACCCAGTGCCACGCCTCTCCTCTCTCCCACTCGCGTCTGCCACACTCCTGCCACAACGACGGCGACACGGCTACTTCCGACGAGGGAGCTGCCTGCACTCCTTATTGCCGTCATCGCCGCCGCCGCAAGGTGAATGAGAGGGAGAGCTAGAGGTTTGGTTTCGATTTGGGAACGATGGACTTCAATTCGATTCGGTTATAAAACTGGAGATTTTCCAATACGACCCTTCATACTAAAACAACAAGGTCTTTTCTACAAAACTACCAGCCCCACCGACGTCACGTGCCCCGCCCGTGACCGTAAAACCGAGAAAACCGAGCAGCTGGCAGGTTCAGATGGCGTATGTGATCAAACTGTACCGGCAACGCAAGTTCTGTGACTAGGGGATTTTTCAGTTTGCAAGTATGACTCAAAGTGCACCACACAGGGACCAGTGCCATTTACTCCTCCGGAATTCTCGTATTCCCTCCGTCGAAAATACTTGTCATCAAACCACTGGACGGAGGGAGTAGGTGTTATATTACCGAGAGCCGTAACAAATTCCACGGCCTCACCCCTCAACTTCTCCGGTCGAACCACTGGACGCTTCGGTTCCAGTCCATTGGCACCCATCGCCGCTCCCGATCCCATCAAATCGATCCCCATTCCCATCGCCTCTCTCCGCTCTTCCCTGCCCGTGTCGCCACGCCATGGAAGTTCATGTCCCCGCCTCGCCGTCGGCAGAAAGCCAGGAGGAAGACGACCCTATAATCCACGGCCACCACAGCGAGGAAGAAGAAGAGCCGCGGGGCCGCCATCGTTCGGATGACGCCCCGAACGCCACCCAGGAGGAGGGACTTGAGCACGTTGCAGGTTTCCAGGAGGAGCCTGCCGACGGCGCGAACGGCAACGCCACGCCGCCCAACCTCGCCGCTCCCGCCTCCAGCGTCTCCGTTGCAAGCCTGGTGCCGTTCGTCGACGGCGAGGAGGAAGAAGGCGGCATGGACTCGGACATGGACATGGACACGGAGGACGACGGCGGCTACGACTCCGAGTGCAGCGAGTGCGGCACCAGCTCGCGCGGCTACCGGTGCCGTTCGTGCGGCGGGACGCGCGGCGGCCGCGGCTTCAGGTGCCGCGCCTGCGGGCAGGAGCCGTTCGGCGACGGAGGCGACTGCGGCGCGTGCGGCGAGGGCATGCTCCCGCGAGCCGTGGTGTGCGGCGGCTGCGCGCCTGGCCGCGACGACGTCGACCTGTCCGCGGCGTCCGTCGGGTGCGTCGTGTGTGGTCGAGGCTTGCCGGCCGGCACGGACGCTGCACGACGAGGTCGGCGGTGACAACTCCATATGTCATGACGTTCGTTCTAGAATCTGGACTCGATGCATGCCGAACGGCGACGGCAACTTATCTGCGAGGTTACGTACCAATTACCATATAGTACAAATGGAACAGTTGTTCACCGGCGTTCAGCATGATTTTTTATATATTTTTTGCGAAAATTCATCAAATCTAGTTCATCATGCATCATGATTCTTGTCCATGATTATGTGCTCAAATCTACTATTCATGATCTAGTAATTGATAGAGCGGATGCACGAAATGCCGACAAGGCCGAGCGGCGAGGGAGACAGGGGTGCACCAACAACATAATTGGAAATTTTTCATTATGACGTTTAGATGCACCAACAATAATGGGAAAATGGCATGATGATTTTTTAAGGGTGTGGCTAGAACTCGGTGTCAGTCAAGTGAGGTCAACTACGATGCTGGAACCCGTTAGACAAAATGCTGCAAACGGTGATGACAAACATTGCGACGTGTGCTACAAGCAACGACAACAAATGCTGCAACCGGTGGGACTACATGCTACAAGCAGCAATGGTGGATGTTGCGACTGGTGGGACGATGAGCTGCTAGCGACGAGGGTGTACGCTGTTATCATTGAGACGACATGCTGTAACAGGCAACGATAGACTTTGAGACTAGTGGGACAACGTGCTGCAAGCGGTACGACATGCCGTGAGGGCTGTTTGACGATAACCAATTCAGGACGAATCTCTGTGCAAAGATCCAACGGCTACATAGTCGAGTGATACTTGGTTAAGTTAGCCGACTGAGTTTTAGCAACACCAAATTTTTAATCTTCTAT
>NC_041391.1:686034289-686036877 GCF_002162155.2 Triticum dicoccoides
CTGGGAGGTACAACATTGGGTACCACACATAGTAACCCATTCCACTTCTCTCTCTTTCACTCATTCGCCCACCCATTTTTTCATGTGTATCAATTATACTTTTCAAGTCAAAATTATGATTTATAATCGCTTTGCATATTTTTGTTTATGCAAAGGACACTAATGTTGCCCCGCAAAAAAAAGGACACTAATGTTGAATATTCATTGACCTTTGCAAATCGAATTTTAAATCATGATAAAAAAAATTGGAACCAGAAGAAATCAATAATGCTTCGTTCTGTTTCACAAAATCAATCATGCAGCTTTGGTTCATCGTATTTTGTATTGTACCATAATGTTATATTTGTATGTCAACGCATAGCAAACTGATTCATAGAATCTCAGAGCTTGTAAATAACAATAAATTTTAGTTATTTGCAACAAAAGTTTCAGTTTCATTGTGGGCCATCCTGCTCCAAAGTGCACCATATTGTTTCATCGTGTTTTAGTGTTCCTTTAGTTGTTTCATATTGTAAAAGTTTATAAACTACAATAGTTTATACACAGTTCCATTTGGTGGCATCGTTTTCAAGGGTACATCACTGTGTCTGAGTCATGAAACAAGTTTAACAAACTACTCCCTCCATTTCTAGATATAAATCTTTTTAGTTGTTTACTATTGTAAAAGTTTATAAACTACAATTGTTTATACACAGTTTCATTTGGTGGCATCGTGTTCAAGGGTACACCACTGTGTCTGGGTCATGAAACAAGTTTAACAAACTACTCCCTCCGTTTTCTAAATATAAATATTTTTAGAGATTTCAATACAAACTACATACGGATGTATATAGACATACCCCCTCCGTCCGGAAATACTTGTCCTAGAAATGGATAAAATGGATGTATCTATAGCTAAAATAAGTCTAGATACAACCATTTCGAGGACAAGTATTTCTGGCGGAGGGAGTATTTTAGAGTGTAGGTTCACTCATTTTGCTTCGTATGTAGTCCCTTGTTTGAATCTCTAAAAGGACTTATATTTAGAAATGCAGGGAGTATATCCTAGTTTTGTGTAGTTTCCTAGAGTTTCACCATGGTTCAGACTTTGAATATCATGACTCATCGAAACATATTCAAGAGTGGTGTCATTTCTAAGTCTCATCAGAAGGAACAGAAGTCTGGAAACAAATCATAAATTGGACACACAGTTCATAAGATAAAATAGATTCGCGGTCAAAGTCACACAATCAGGCAGACAGACGTCCGAAAGAATAGCTGACGGCCTGGCTGAGCTCCCACTCGTGCACTTTTTCTCATCTCCTAAACAAAAACCAGGCTAGCCCACACAATCCTCCATCTCAATTACTATTCCGTAATCTCCAGTGTTGCAATGCACATTTGTACATGTACGTTGTTGCTAGATCAATAAAATATTTTTTTTACTATTCCGTACTGTATTTCCGCAGGCTACATACTACGTAATTTACTTATTCACACGGGTGACGACGTGTGCCTCGGAGGCAAAGATCTAGCCATGTGTCGCCGCTGCCAACTGATAGGTATCGGTGGAGCATGCAGGGTTGCAGACTAGTGGTATCGGTGTTATTCTCAGCTTCACCTTTGGTCTTGCAGTCCCTGGTAACGCAAAATTTCAACGAGAGATTGCTGCTCGAGTGCAGGACACCATCATGGCTTGTGTTTGCGTCGGCGTGACCACTACCTCGGACCTCGGTGGCTCCTCCCGTCCACCTTGATGAGAGCATCTCCAACAGAAACGCTATATAAACGACACGCGGTATAAAAATTGCCTTTAGCGTGCACGGATCCGATTTAGAGTCTCCAGCAGCCGCACAAAAAGCGTGTGCGCGCTATAACTAATGTAGCGCGCACATTAAAAAGGCATCACGCGCAGCATATTTAGTGCGTCCGGTTGAGCGCTGCAAACTCTGGGTTGCTGCAGATGAGACCGTTGGACTCACGCGCCCAACATATTTTGCAGCGCTTGTTGGAGCAAACTTCTTCTAGCGCCCTAAGAAAACTACTTGCACGTTGTAAACCAGTTTTTTGGGCGCCACGCATTGGACGGCTGTTGGAGATGCTCTGAGGCGGCCTGTTAATTAGGCATACGTGTCATGTAGCAATTGAGCAGGGGCACGCTTATTAAGTAAATCTCTGCCCTGCAATAACGGGGCAATGTGCTATGTATGATGATGAAATGATACACTTACAGTGTCCAGGCACCGCGAGGTACCCGATGATGAGCAGAAGGGCGACCAGGCTGCTCCACTTCATATATATCTGATGATTGATCTTCAGTTCTTCACCTCACCTCTTGCTTGAGTTAGATGGCAGGAAATGACCACCACCTCCTCTCTCAGAATCTAGAGAGAGATATATGCGTTAAATAATGCAGAGATCGGCCCACAAATTGCAGATCGGATTATATTGGAGTGAACATGCGCATTATGGAACCAAATTGACCCGCCCGTCCTAGGGTTCCTCTTCCTCCCCCTCATCCCCCCGTCGCCGCCGGCCGCCCTCCCCTTCCGCTGCGCCGGCCGCGCGCGTCACGCCCTCCTCCCTTCCCCCCCTCTCCTCCGTGCCTC
>NC_041391.1:686037262-686038325 GCF_002162155.2 Triticum dicoccoides
CCTCCGCCCCCTCGCCGTCCTTCTCCTCCCGTCGCTGCCGGCGAGGTCCGCCGGGCCCTACCCGTGCGGCGCCGACGGCGGCGGGCTGTCCTTTCCCCACGCGCGCATGGGGAGGCGCGAGGGTCTTCCGATGGCGGCGGTGAATCTCGGCCTGCTGCGGTGCGGCTCGGTGGCGGGTTTTCCGTGGGCCTCGGGGTCCGCGGTGCGGCAGCGCAGCCGTTGGTCGCGGGGCGACGTGGTGGTGCTGGTGGCCGGCGGCGCGTGCGGGGCGCAGATCTGGGCCTTTTCGGGCTCCATCTGGGCTTGGGCAGGCCGACGGCTTAGTGCATGGTGATGCTGCTCCCTGGTGTTGGTGGCGAGAAGGCGGTGGTCTGCGGGAGGTGGCGACTTTGTCGGCCGGCGAGCTGCAGTGCGGCGGCAGGGGCTGTCCGGACTCTTTTGGGTCCGGCCGGGCCTCGGCGCCTGGTAGGCCCCTTCTCCGTGTGTCTGATCGGCTCCGCGGCGGCGGTGGTGGATGTCCCCCACGTCGGCTGTGTTGTGGATGCCCCCGAGCCCACTATCTCTTCTCCCATCCTCCAGGTTTCGTGTCGGCAGCCTCAGGGAGGCGGCGGAGTTGGTTCGGCAACCGTGGTGGCACATGTTGGTAGGCGACGTGCTGGGCGGTGCACTTTGGATTGTCTGGGGTGGTGGTGGGGTTTGGGTCGGGAGAAATCCCTGGCGGCGACGTCTGTGGGTGCCGCCGAACCTTCCTGAAGGGCGTCGGGTACACCCACCCCTATTGCCCCCCCCCCCTCCGCGTACCGGGGGAAACCCTAGGACTAGTCCGGGCAACAGCGACGTCATCGTCGCCTCCTTCTTGAAGGTGTTGCTTGGTACGTGGCGCTTCGGAGCGCTGGGTGCATGGTGGTACTTCTCCGAAGGTGCAACGGTTGCCAGCCATCTTCGTTTCATTGATCTGCCGTTGCTGGCATTTATTTCTCTTTCTTTTTCTCTCTTTTTTTTTTGGGCTTGTTTGTGATGCGGCCCCGGCGAGCTGGCTGTATCGGGTGGTGCTTTATCTATA
>NC_041391.1:686038612-686063294 GCF_002162155.2 Triticum dicoccoides
CGCACAATATGCCACCCTTGTTCACACGACTAAACTTCATGTTGCCACCAAGAAAATTTGGTCTATCATCTAATTATGATGATAAAGGAAAACCGAATTCTGTACTCATGAAAAGCCGGCCGCTCGCTAGTGGCCAGTTACGATCTTACCCGGATCACAAGAGCCACATGGACCGACTCTTCTGTTAGTATGTGCTCTACGGCCGCTTCCGGGAACATCCGTATAAATTTGTCATTACACGTTGCTCGATCTAGACGCGCTTGAATATTTTCAACCCCGTCACACTTGTTACCCCAAGTACTAGACCATAAAAGCGCGCGTTGCTGCGCCCGCCAAATTAAGTTAAAAAAAATAGGGCATATGACAAAAGAATTATAGAAATATCTTGAAAAAATCTAGTTATTTGTACCACTTGGAACAATCAAACTTTGTTCGGCCTAGCCAGAACATACCTTTATAAATTCCATGTATGTCATGTATGACAATAGAGTGGCCGTGCAACAGTGAGTCATAATACTCAAGTACTCCTAAAAAGGACAAACATCATTTTTATCTGACCGTAGTGAGCAGCATTGTGCGATCAAACCACCACAAAATTAGAAGCAATATTTTAAACAACAAGTCCTAAATATGTATGATTGAAGAAATGATTGTAAAGATGACAATTTAAAGAAAGGAAAAAAAAGAAATTAACACGAACGCCATATTCAGCTTTCTATAGCTTTTCCCTATTAGCTCATGATAAACAGAAAGGTGGTCTCTGAAACTAAAAGTTATAAATTAATCTCATAAAGATTGCGATAAAGCTCTACCGACCATAAAGATATCACATTTTGTAGCCAGATTGCTAAATTTGATGGATTGGGGGAAAGTAAGGGTTTCTCACATAATAATCGAGGCAGATTGACATAACTATTATTGGTCTCCCGAATAATATGATCTTCAAATAATTTATGTGTGTTCCAATGTCTCCAAGGGCTGACTTCTCACACTTTTCAGTTTTCACCATAGAAATAGTTTCCGTGGAGCTCAAAGCCTCGGGCTTAGGAGATAAAATAAAAATAAGTCATGTTCTATGGTCAACAAAACAATATGCTTCCATATCCAGCAACTTCAGCATGAATATTTTACGAAATAATCTACCTTGTTAGACCATCCTGAACCCTCTGGAATACAGGTTCTGCTATGTTGACGTTCGGTGCATTTCATACTTCCTGCAAAGTGGGCAGATGCCAATCCTCATACATATGAGAATGTAAAATGTTGGTTCTATTGAAAAATAATCAAAGATAAATAGACTAACAGATACTAGTACTAAACTACTAATTCTTCAGACTATCATGAGCTCATGAAAAAATAGCAAGCTGACGAAAGTACTTGAAACTAATGAGACATGCGGACGTAATACAAAAAATGCAATCTATTTAAATGGGGGTGTATTATTACCAGATTACCAGCATCTTGTCCTTTTGTTAAACAAACTTGTCTTCCCATGTTTCATAATTTCTTCATCACTTCAACTGCACATCAGAGCATCCTTGGCAACTGAATCATAGTAAAATATCCTCCTATACCAACAATGGTTTGATAAAATAAGTGGCCCAATCAAGAACAGCAAAAATCACTCCTGGGGTATTGGGTCGTTGCTGGCTTGCTGCTCATTTTGTTCAACCAATGCCGTATATCGATTACTTTCTTAGGAAAGCAATTTCAACCAGTAATTATCTTGCATCCTAAAGAAACTGAGTTTCAATTAGCTTTCTTATTAGACAGTAAAGTGGCAAAACCAAGCTAATAATTCAACACACATAACAACCTAGCTGATTAAGTTTTACCTCTCCATGTGTCTCTCAATGATCGGTGCCAAGGGGGTTCACAAAATAGAGGATAGAGGCATACCGGGAGGTAGACAATGGACCTTTATCAGGACAATTACAGGGGCAGTTTCAGCTTCAGTTACGGAATGGGGATGAACACGCGGTACAGCTGCAAGGACATGGAGGCGTATGCAGGAGGAGGACGGCCGGCGATGGAAGCCGACGTCATGGGGGGCCGGCGCAGCCGCAATGGAGGAAAGCTGCAAGGCACGACATTAAAGGGGCCTGCGGAGGAAGAGAACAGGGCTAGTGGAGGGCAACGATGCGGAGGCAGACGCGCAGCAGAAGCTCGCCGACGGGACGGAGGACAGCGGCGGCGCATCGCAGACGATGGAACGGCGGCGGCGCGGACGAAGGAAGTCAAGGCAACATACTGGACGACTTGTGGCCCGTGGGACTGGAATTGCTTCAACTGGACTTGGGCCTTTGATGGCCTGATCACTGAGAGAAACGGACGCTCATTCTGTGGAGCAGCAGCCCGCGAAACGATTTCTGGAGCGCGTGAACGATTTGGAGACGACCGAGAAGTAATCTAGATCGTACATTACAGCGATCCGACGGCTAAGAGACTCGAAATGTCGTGGAGGCTCGTAGGTAGCTGTGTTATGCTGTTTTCCAATAAGCATATCCCGAGAAACAAAGGTCAGCCAGACCGCAGTCGGTCAAGCAGTCTCTAAATCCATCCATTTGCAGCACACTTCTCGGATTTCCGCATAGTCGTTCCTTTTGGAATAAGATCTCGTTAAAGTCGCCCGCACAAAGCCATGGCAAATTATCCTGGGCTCTCAAGTAACGCATAGCATCCCAGGTCACCCTTGGTTCTGAGCAGTATCTTGGATCTCCCAGGAACAGCAAGTCAAAAACCTTTCAGCAGCCAGGGCTGTCTAAGCAAAGAATTATGGAAGTTGACTGAAACCTTTCAGCAGCCAGAGCAAGCTTAGATAGCTCAGAATTATCTTTCGTTGACGGAGGGTGTCCCTGAACACGGCGTAAGCCTGCGCTCCTCCTCGGGAGCTGTAGGACTTCCCGAACTTGGCCTTCCAGGTCCTGAAGATCAGCCGCGCTTCCTCATCGCTCCTCTCCCGGTACGATATCTCCCTGCCCGATACAGTCCACGTGGCCTTTGCCAGCGACGCCACCACCACCACCAGCAGCTTCGCCGCCGCCAGGAGAGCTGTCGTGGGGTTCATCATCTTTTTTTTGTTTTGAGGGGAGTAATCAGTTTTTATTCATCATCAAAGTCCACATAATGTAGGACACAATCGTGGGTCATGGGGATTGTCAAGCCAAACATGGCGTCCCGGCCCTCGACTAAGAGAGAATCTGGCTAAACTGTGAGCTTCATAATTGACAATTGACAGTGCGACCTTCAAAAGAAAAATTACACTTAAAATGAGTTGCTAGTTCATTGATGTCGCTAATGATTAATCTGCAAGTGCCTTTGGCCTTCTTGGAAATATCTGAAATCACCTGCTTGCAGTCCGAAGCGATCAAGATGGATCGGGGGGCTTCTAAATGGGCGCACGAAACGTAACGGCATGCCCATTTAGTGTCACTAGCAATTGAGCGTCATTTATTTATCCTGAGATGGTCTCCCTAAAAAAGCTACTCCATTTGATGGGAACGTGTTTGGTTGTCATCTCAGTTTTTTCCTGCATTGCGTACACTTCTGGGCATGGCTGAGGAAAAGTAGGCAAAAAAAAAAAACCAACATTTGCACCTAGTTTGGTTGCCTGCATACCCTCTGCCCGTATTAGAGGATAGGTTTGGTTACGGGTTCCTCGGGGGCAATCGAGAGCGTCCACTTCATCGTGAAACATGTTCAGGTCAGTGTCTCCATGCAGGTTGGTATGAGCTAGCTAGCTAGTGTCAATAGATGTTGCAAATATGAGCAATTTATCGAATGATTTTATTAACAGAAATACTAGATAAAGCATGACTAATATAGCAGAGATAAAACAAGTCATGCAATCTGGCGGAGAGAAGGTAAATAGCATATGCACATATGAACTAGAACCGAACACATCTAGAGCAAACATATGTAGAGCAGATAGCAGAGAGCAAGAAACTGTGGCAGAACATCAAACAGAAAGAGCATAAGAACGTACGAAACAACAGTTGAAGAGGTTGTCGACGTCGGGGAAGTGGTCGCCGGTGTCTGAGCGTCCGTGATGAAGAAATCAGTAGTCGCGTGAAGCGCTCCCCAAAAACCTTATCACCCTCGGAAGCACAGGAGAAAGAGGCGAACAGGCTTGAAGCAACAGGGGGAGACGAAGCGAACAGGCAGCAAATGAAGAGGGAGGCGGACGGCAGAGGAGGAGCGCGCGTGAATGTCCCTCTTGTTCTCATGCTCATACATGTGGGGAAACATCCTCCCTTATAAGGAGGTCCAACTCCCACCAAACTAGTAATGCGGGACTAAAATTTAGTTTCACCTTTTGCCTTGCACGAATGGGCTGCGTGGGCATCTAGGATTTATTAGAAATTTCTAAAACTGTTATTGGGCTGGCCCAAAATAGACAAAATTTCAACAGTAGATACATACATATTGGTTCATTTGTAGAATGCATGCCACTGTCTGGATGAATCACACCGTGCGCGTATACATGCATGAATGCAGCAACTGGTTGACTGCAACCCCGAGAACCTCCGCTGCAATGGCGGTTGGGCAGCAAAGGCATTCGACTACGTCACCGAGGAAGGCACCGAGACCTGGGAGAGGTATCCCTGCGCCAGTGGCGTCTAAGGGGGGCATGCAACATCAGCGGTAACCACGAGGCGTTGCTCATGGATACGGCACAACTCCAAGCAGTGACGGAGCTTGCTATTTAAGCCTGGGGGAGGGGGGAGGGGGGCACCGCCCCCAAGCAATACACTAAGGGGGTGTTTGTTTCCAGGGACTTTTTGATGTAGGAACTAGAAAAAGTCTCTCTTAGAGACTTTTTAATCAAACATGAGGGACTACTAGGGACTAAAAGTTGTTTTATGGGACTAAATGAAGAAGACTCTCAAGGAGAGTCTTTTTGGGACTTTTCCAACAATGCCCCTCCCTGCACCCATTGTCCCACCGCCGGAGAGAAAAAGTCCCGTTGGATTCGGTGCTCCGACGGGACTTTTTCTCTCCGGTGGCGGGACAACGGGACTTATGGATGAAAATGGAGTGAATTTTTTTTGTTTTTCTGGAGGAAAAATGAAAACAAAGAGAAAATATGAAGATGGAAACGGAACTTTGCAAAATGAAAGTGGAAATGAAATTTTTTATTCGGAAATGGAAACAAAAATGAAAAGATGTTTTCCGATGAAACAAGCGTGGAAACGGAACTTTCCATTTTCGTGAATATGGAATTTCCGTTTTTACTATAAACCTATGGCTGCTTTGTAGTTCAACCACCAAACAACACACAATGTAGTCCGACCACAAAACAACACACAATAACATAGTGAGTAGAATGGATCATTTGAGGCCTAACGTCTACTATCCCACGCGTACTCAGCTTGACCGTATACACAATTGTCAAGTGCTACTACAATACTACGTTAAGTTGCTAGTATAATGATACTATTTTGTAGCCGTGTTAACAATTCATTAAATTTGTTTATTTTATGTGTATTTCTCTATGATTCAAGGGGGTTTCAAGTTTCGGTCAACACCCACTTCTGTTTCCGTGTCCGTCGCTTCGTGTCCGTTTTCGAAAGTATTTGTTTTCGTATTCATTTTTCAGGTTTGTATTCGTTTCCGCTTCTGCAAAAATATGTGAAAATAAATGTGGTAGCACTCAGTTCCGTCCGTTTCCACTTCGTTTTCGTCCCTAGCTGGACTATTGCGTGGTTGCAAAAGACTTACAAGCTCAGGCGCTAGCTCGATCGGCCGGTATTTCCTCTCATGCAAGACATCAAGATGGTCCTTGCCGGTGGCGCATCTATAGCTTGCTTAGAGCGAGATAGACCTTCGCCTGGCCTGAAGCGTCGTGGTCATGGGCCGACCCCGTAATGCTGTTGCTTCGATTCATTTTCCGTTTCTTCGCTTCGCCTCATTTTCTTTCTAATTTTTTTTCATATTTTCAAAAACAAACATTATACATATATTTCACATAGAATTACTTGAGTTTTGAAAAAATATATGTTTTCGCAGTGTCAAAAAAATGTTGGTACAACTTTAGAAAAATGTTGGTAGCATTTTAAAATATGCTTCAACACACATTAGAATTTATGTTAACACTTATTATATTTTTTCATGAATATAAGTTAAAAAATATTAATCATGTATTTAGAAAATGTCAAACATATATCAAATAAATGTTGGTACAACTTTAGAAAAATGTTGGTAGCATTTTAAAATATGCTTCAACACACATTAGAATTTATTTTAACACTTCTTATATTTTTTTCATGAATATAAGTTAAAAAATATTAATCATGTATTTAGAAAATGTCAAACATATATCAAATAAATGTTCCAGATGTATACAATTTTTTTACAATGTGTATGAAAAAATGTACACACAAAAACATATATTAGAAAAAAACTATTAAATCATGTCCTTCAAAAACTAAAAAATAATTTAGAAAATGTTAATCATGTATTTACAAAATGTTAATCATGCCCATGGAATATATTTAACGTGTATAAAAAATGTTAAACATGTATAGGATTTTTTTTTATGTAAACGAAAAATGCACAGTCTGTATGGAAAAAGGTAGACATCCAAACTTATATCTAAAGAAATATTAATCGGGTATTTAGAAAATGTTAATCATGCCCTTGGAAAATGTTAAATGTGCATAGGAAAAATGTTAAACATGTATAAGAAAAATGTTTTTAATGTAAACAAAAATGTACAATCTGTATGAAAAAAGTAGACATCAAAACATATATCTGAAGAAGTATTAACCTGTATTTCAAAAAGTTAAATTTGAATAAGAAAAATGTTTCTTATGTATATGAAAAATGTACAATCTGTATGAAAAAATGTCCACATCAGGACATATATCTGAGAAATAGTTAATCATGTGTTTGAAAATGTTAAATGAGTATAAAACATGTTCCTATCATATACAAAAAAATGTACAGCCTGTATGTAAAAAAGTTGACCTCAAAATATATATTTCAAAAATTATAAATCTTGTATTTCAAAAATAATAAACAAATATAAAAATAATAATGGTGTATACGAAAAATATAAAAGAGAGAAAAATAAAAAAGATACAAAAAATCAAAGAAGCAAAACAGTGGAACATATTGAAAATTGAAAAGAACCGGGAAAAACAAAGAAAGAAGCCAATAAAACCGAAACAAAAGAGAAACTAAAAAGGAAAAGCCCAAGAGAAACCAGGCAAAACAGTGGAACAATGTGAAAACCAAAAGAAAGTAATAAAACTGAAGAAACGCAAATAAAAAAGAAAAAAAATGATGCAAAAGAGTGAACACATTAGAAAAAATGATGCTACAGTACCGATCCTGGTTAGTACTGTAGCGTACAGAAAAATGTTTAAGGCGACCGAACCATACGTCTCGCTATGAACAAACGAGATATAGCTCTCGCACTTCACATCCGATCGGTATCGTGGGCAGAGACCGCAATAAACTTGATGATGTGCTGATGTGATCTGGAGGTGATTGCTGATGTGAACTGAATGTAACGGGCTGTCCTGAGTAATTGTGTTTACTCCTTCATAAAAATATTACTGAACTACGGAGTACTACCGTACACAAATGGGCAGCTAGCTAGATGACCCGCGTTCACGATTTTCTGGATTCACGGGGCGCATGGAAGAACACCGACAGGACAGGATATCCGAGTGGCGAGGGACAAAGCCGTCCAGGAGATCCGGCGTGCCCCGGGGATACGGCAGCGACCAGCTTCCGATCGAGTTCCATCGTCTCCCTCCCTCCCTTCTCCCCCAAGCCACGGACACTTTGCTACGCGTAAATGAAAGAGTATCAGCCATTTATCTATGCCCTACGCAGGCGAGAAAGTAGAGAAAAGTGTTGGTTTGTTTATGCCAAGAAGAGCATCGAGAAAGTAGAGGAAAGTAGCAGTGGATGCAGACGAGTTGGGCAGATGGATGTAGAGCAGATGGATGCAGACGAGTTGGGCAGATGGACGATTATTATCGAATGAATGAACAAACAAACAAAAGATGCTTGACATGTCGTGAAGAATCCGGGCGTGATCCAATTGATTATTAGGATCCCATAAAAAGAAAGAGGATATGCTCTCATCTAAATCTAAACCAAACAACTTCTTTGCACGAGTATCGTATCTTTGCAAACAAGCAATAAGTAGTATTTGCCGCGAAATGCCACGAGTATTACATCATCTTTGTAAAAAAAATACCAAGATGAATTCTGCCTTCTAAACCCTCTGTAAACCATTTTTACCGACGACTCTCTTGTCTGTTGAGCGGGAAATGAAATCGGCGGACGGACGCGCGAACGCGGAGCAGCGCATCAGCGCGCGGTTTGTTCGCCTTGACTTTCTCTGCTCCGCGTGGCCGGCGCGCGCACATGCATGGCTCCGGCTCGGTGATCGCTCGCGGAGAAACACCCAGCCCGCACGCCCGCGCCGACCGCGGCCGCTTCCCACGGTGACCAGACCAGCCGACGCCCGCCGCCGGTCGTGCGCTCAGCCGCTCTGACCTGACACTGACACCGTCACACCTCGCCTGCCTGCCACTCAGCTCAGATCGCACTGTAAACAAAGCGGTTTTACACTGAGCTTGCTGAGTAGTGTAGCACAGTCCATCAAATCTGCAGCAACAACTGGGATCAGCGCTCGATCTTGACAAAGCCAAAAGGGAGCTAGCTGCCTCCTTACCGCAGGTTCCAGGGGATTTGCAAGCCTTCACGGCACCACGATTGAAGAGATTGAGACGGCAGCTTCCGAGCTTGTCCATCGCCCAAAAAGAGCCCGCCATCTACGCCCCAAGGCACATAAAAAAGCGTCTGTCTGTTCGTGCCAAGGCATCAAAGGATGGATGTAGTGTAGACGAGTCGGACAGTGGAGTGGATGGAGACGAATATCTCGTGTGCTTAAACAAAAAACAATGGAGCCCATTGCGCATTGTCGAGCAAGGTGGCGATCGAGTTAGCCACACGCCTATACGTTTTCTGTGACGTGGCTGTCGAGTATAAGAAAAATGTTAATCATTCACTTGAAAAATGTTAAAACGTGTCATAGAAAAATGTTAAAAATGTATAAGAAAACTGTTTCTTATGTAAACGAAAATGTAAGATCTGTATGAAAAAAAGGCAGGCAGCAAAACATATATCTGAAGAATTATTAATCATGTATTTAAATAAGTTAAACATGTATAAGAACAGTGTTTCTTATGTATACGACAAAAGTACAATATGTAGGAAAAAAATACACATCAAGACATATATCTGAAAAAAGGTTCAGGTGTTTAAAAATGTTGAACTACTATAGAAATGTTCCTATCATATACGAAAAATGTACAACCTGTTTGAAAAAAAGTTGACCTCAAAACACATATATAAAAAATTATTAATCATGTATTTCAAAAATAATAAACATGCATAAAAATACTCCTGCTGTATACAAAAAATGTACATTGTATATGTAAAAGATAGAAAACCGAAGAGAAAAAGAGAAAAAATATATAAAAAATCAAAGAAACTAATGCAAAAATAATGGGACATGTTGAAAATTGAAAAATAAAACAAAGAAAACAAAGAAAGAAGCAAATAAAACTGAAACAAATAAAGGAAAATGAAAAGGGAAAACCCCAAAGAAACCGTGCAAAACAATGTGAAACCAAGAAAACCACAAAAGAAATAAAAAACTGAAGAAAACCGGAAAAGAACTATGCAAAAGAGTGAACACAGTAAAAAAAATGACGCTACAATATTGATCCGGGTTAGGACTATAACGAATGGAAAATGTTTAAGGTGATAGAACCATACGTCTCGCTATAAATATAGCTCTCGAGCTTCATGGGTTCTGGTCACATGGGATCAGTATTGTGGGCAGAGACCACAATAAACTTGCCCACGAGGTAGCGGCATTAGCCAGGAGAGACGACGACCAGGAGGTGATTGCTGATTTGCCGAACGACCTTGGTGACTTGATGAAAACAGAACGTAACAGGCCGTCATGAGTAATTGTGAACGACCAGGAGGAGAAAAAGATTACTACCATACTCAAATAGGAGAGCTAGATGGACAGATAGATAACCCGTGTTCACGATTTTTTGGATTCACACAACGCATGAAAGAACACCGACATGACGGAATATCTGAGTGGTGAGGGACAAAGTCGTCCAGAAGGGGATGATATCTGGTGTGGTGAGGCTAACCTTGCTACCCGGTATTGAGATCTGTACTCCATTGTTGTTGGTCATCATGTGACTATTAGTGATGTTTGGGATGGCATTAATCTTAGGATTAATTTTAGAAGATGCTTCTCTCCAAAAATGATGTTGGAATGGAATGGTATCTTCAACAAGGTTAAAAACCTTTCTTTGGGTGACAAGCCTGACACCCTCCTCTGGCATTATAAGGCCAAAGGGTTGTATACCGTCAAATCCTTTTATAAGATTATTAATTTTAGGGGTGTCCTTCCTGGCAACATCCCTGTTGTCTGGAGATTGAAAATCCAACCCAAGGTTGAGATCTTTCTCTGGTTACTAGCTAAGAATAAGTTGCTAACCAGAGATAATTTGCATAAGAGACAAATTGTTCCTGATTTGACTTGTCTATTTTGCTCTGTACCTGAGTCTACTTGTCTTTTCTGTTTTGACTTGTCTTTTTTGCTCCGTACCTGAGTCTACTTGTCTTGTTTTGACTGTGTTGTTGTTGTAGAGCTTTGGAGAGTTGTTTGTGAGCTTACTGGTAGTTATGGCACTGCTGGTATGATGGCTATGCTTGACTCCTGGCGCTGCTGGTTTGACTATGGGCTCTCTGGGAATGCAGAAATGACATTTGTTTTAACCAGACTGTTCGGTCTGGTATGCAAGTGGTTATGACGAAAACTAGCAACATTCTTTCCTTGTGGGAGGTGCTCAGCTCAGATGCTGTCAAGATGGGACTGGAAGAAATCGTTCAAAGACTACAACAAACGACAATAGACCCCCCGCTCATCATGTGTCCGGATCCAGGCTGATTCTTGGGCGGTGCGCCCTCTCTCCTAAGGGTCTGGTGTTCAACTGAATCAAAGTATGAGGCGATGATGGGAAGATCGTGCTCGTGTCCTGCCCTGTTTCTACATTTTACCATCTGAGGCGTGCGTGATGCTTTTTTCCTCGTTGCTTGTTATTGTTCTTGTTGTAGATTTTTAGAGACTTTGTTCTTTAGTTTTCCAAAGGGGTTGTTTACCTTTCTGGGCTGAGGCGCAGTTGGTGTGCTGATTCCTCCACGTGCGTTCACTGTAACAAATTTGTATCTGACTCTGTTGGGTTTCATTGTTATGCAATGGACCCGGGGCTCCAAAGACCTTTTCCTCTAAAAAAAAGTCGTCCACGAGATCCGGCATGTCCCGAGTATATGGCAGCGACTTTCCGACGGAGTTCCAGCGTCTCCCTCCTTTCTCCCCCAAGCCACGGACACATGCACTTTGCTACTCGTACATACTACGCGTATATGAAAGTAGGGATGAAAATGGAGTTGGAAGTTTCGGTTTCTTCCGAGGAAAAATGGAAACGGATAGAAAATATGAAAACAGAAATGAAAATTTACAAAACGAATGAAAATTGAATTTTTTTCATGTGGAAACGAAAACAAAAAGGGAACGGTTTTTCAGTGAAACAGACGTTCCGTTTCCGTGAAATGGAATTTCCGTCTACTATAGGCCTATAGCTGCTTGTAGCCCAACTAGCAAGCAACACACAATAAGTCAATAACGCAATTAGCCCAATGAGCAGAATAGATCATTTGAGGACCAACTTCTACTATCATACACGTACTCAACTAGGCCCTATATGAAATTGTCCAGTACTACTACAATACTACCCTAAGTTGCTGACACAACCATATTATTTTGTAGCCATGTTAACAACTCTTCAAATTTGTTTATTTTTTGTGTGTATTTCTCTATGATTCAAGGGGGTTTTAAGTTCTAGTCGACACACACTTTTGTTTTTTGTGTCCGCTCTGTATTCGGTCTGTGTCCATCTTCAGTAGTATCTGTTTTCGTATTCATTTTCGTGGTTTCTATATTGGTTTCTGCTTCTACAAGAAAAATATGAAAACAAATATAGTAGCATTCGGTTCCGTGTGTTTCAGCTCCGTTTTCATCACTACATGAAAGAATATCGGCCATTTATTCATGCCCTACGCAAGCGAGAAAGTAGAGAAAAGTGTTGGTTTCGGAGCGGCACGTAAGTGGTGGATGTAAGACGAGTTGGGCAGGGCAAGAGTGAGTGGCAAGAGTAGTTGGCAGGGCAGGGGCATGCATGGAGCGGAATATCTCGTGCTAAGGAGCACATGCTTAAACAAATAATGGCCCATTCTTGTATTGTTTGTCAAGGTGGCCACCGGCGCCGAGGGAAGTGGCGACTTGTTAATTACTCATGGCCTAGATGATTATCGTGACGTGGCTGTCGAATGAATGAATGAACAAAAACAAAAGAAGCTTGACATGTCCTGAAGAATCCAGGCATGATCGAATTGATTTGGGAAATCTGCATACGCGCGAAGGCGGAGCGGCGCATCAGCGCGCGGTTTGTTTGCCTTGACTTTGATGCCCACGGCCGGAGGGAGCATCCCAGCTGCCGCCCGTGCGCTCTGCCACTCTGACCTAACCTGACAGCGTCACACTCAGCTCAGATCGGGGTATCAGGCTAGCCGGCGCACTGTAAATATATGGCGTTACACTGAGATTGCTGACACGGCCTACAATATGAATATACCACGGTCCATCAAGTCTGCAGCAACGCAACAACTGAGAGAGCAGCACTCGATCTCGACCTAGCGCAAAGAGGGCAGGTTCCACTTCCAGGGGATTAGCAAAGCAAGCCTTCACGACGCCACGATTGAGAGATTGAGACGGCAGCTTCCGAGTTTGTCCATCGACCAAAAAGAATCCGCCATCTATTGTCTAACCCCCAAGGTAAGGTACAGGAAAAAGGTGTTGGTTTGTTCATGCCAAGACAGAAAAGGACGTGCACGAGTGGATGGAGACGAACATCTCGTGTGCTTAAACAACAAAACAATGGCCCATCGCGCATTGTCGGGCGAGGTGGCGATCGAGTTCGCCACGCGACAGCAGATGAGCAGTGCAGCAAGCCGGGTCAGGTCACTCTGGGAGTTTTTTTTTTTTTGAGGTTAACAGTACTTCATTGATTACTGAACATCACAACAAAGTTCGTCCCTGATACAATCTGGAACCACACCAAGATAAAAAAGATTAACAGAATGCTCACAACTACGAGCTAGTTTGTGTGCCGCTACATTCATACCACGCCTGGTCACTCTGGGAGTTGGAGACTCGGTAGCGCCGGGAAACAGGTCTCCGGCCATTGCCAGTACGTAGCTAGGGAACTGCAATGCATGGACAAGCAAACCAGCATCCCGGGGCAGGACGGGACGGAGCAGCAGCGGTTTGTCTGCCCCTCCCTACTTGCGCCACATGGGTATTATCACCAGTCGGGACGCCACATGCATGCATGCCCTCCAGGGTGACCAACTGATCCGCGATGCTCGCGGCCACCGTAGCCGCCGCCTGTGTGCTCGCCACTCTGACCTGGCACAGTCAATGGCAGCTCGAAATCTTGAATACGGAAAAACGCATTTTGGTCGTAGTTTTCTTTTTGGAAAACCAGTTGGGTACAAAATCACAGGGTGGTTTGCTGAAGTTTTAGTAGGTTCGAGAGGGATGGGCATAAAATGACATGTTGGCCGTACACATGGATTAACGGTGCACACTAACGGCATTGATTTTTGTGACAGGCTGGCCTAATAGCCAGGACCCAGGCGTCAGAATCTGGGTCAAAACATGTTCTACGCTCGGTCAATGCATTCTGTGAAGATTTAGTTTTGTCAATGATGCACTTGTTATAAAAGCCGGCTGGCTGGCCCACCGAGCCACCGGATACAAGCGAGCCAACTCGCTACTTCACCTCCCTCGCCTAGCCCAACGGAGCCAATTGCCACCCCAAGCCGGCGCGTGGTTCTGCGACTCGCCGCTCGAAGTCAGCTCACAAAGGAGTTGTGAGTTGCTTCATCGCGGCACGGCGGGGAGCATGGCGGCACGGGCATCGCCGCATCCAGTGCCTGCGACTGCACCATCCGCCGCCGACGCACGCGTAGCCAAGCCAGGCACACAGAAAAAGAAGCCGACTGCGCGGATGTCGACGAGGTGGCGGCTGGGGCAGAGACCCACACGTTCGTGCCAGCCGCCATCATCGAGAAGAAGTGGAACACGGAAGGCCGCCGCTGCTTGTATCCCATGGAGGCCACCGTCGGTGACCTGGCCGTGCGCTCTGCCGCTCTGACCTGACAGCGTCACACCTCGCCTGCCACTCACCTCAGATCGCACCGTAAAACAAAACGGTTTTGCACTGACCTTGCTGACCCGGCCTACAATATACTGTACCACGGTCCATCAAAAGTGCAGCACCAACTGAGATCAGCGCTCGATCTTGGCAAAGCCAAATGGGAGCTTGCAGCTGCTTACTCACTCCAGGTTACAGGGGATTTGCGAGCCTTCACGGCACCACGATACAGCTTCCGAGCTTGTCCATGGCCCAAAAAGAATCCGCCACATCCATGCCCCAAGGACTAAGGTACAGACTAAAAAAGCGTCTGTCTGTTCGTGCCAAGGCATCAAAGGATGGATGTAGTGTAGACGAGTCGGACAGTGGAGTGGATGGAGACGAATATCTCGTGTGCTTAAACAAAAATCAATGACCCATCGCGCATTGTCGGGCGAGGTGGCGATCGATTTTAGCCACGCGACGTTTTCTGTGATATGGCTGCCGAGTGAACAAACAAACAGAGAATCGCGCCGGGCGTGACGTGTTTTTTCAACGTCTAGTCCTGCTGAGCACTTTGTTATTCGCAAAAGCGGGATCAGCTCACTTGCAGACAGGTCTCCGGCCAGTTCGTTAAGTACGCACGTACACCCTCCGTCCGAAATACTTGTCCTAAAAATAACTGTGTCTAGACTTATTTTAATCATAGATATATCTATTTTATTCATTTTTAATACAAATATTTTCAGACGGAGGGAGTAGCTAGGAAAATGCAGTGCAAGGACAAGCAAACACCCCAAGGCGGGGCAACAACGGTTTGTTTGGCCCTCCCTACTTGCGCCGCATGGGCGGTGCGGGGCCGGTCGGGACGCCACATGCATGCATGCATTCCCGGCATGCGCACCGCGGCCCCCGCGATGCCCACGCCCAACCTAGCCGCCGCTTGTGCGCTCGCCGCTCTGACCTGAGACAGACCAGCCAATGGCAACTTGAAATCTTGAATACAAAATTAGCGCCAAGTTTTATTAAGAGAAAAGTACTCTCTTAGCCCCTAAACTCTTAGAAGAGTCTAGATTTGGTTCCTCGGCTACAAAATCAGACAACTTAGAGCATCTCCAGCCGTTGGCCCCCCAGGAGGCGCCTAAAATCGCCGCCTAGGAGTGACCCGGCGCAAAAAATGGGCCTGGGGCGAGTTGGCCCCCAGCCGCCGCCCCCAGGGCCGACCCCAGGCGCGGGAAAAAAAACTGTGTAGCAAATTTAGGCTAAGTTCGGCTAAAACACGTCAAATTTCGGCAAACTTGGGCTTATATTCGCCGATTTAAGTTGAGTAGTCGCCATTACATGTAAAAACTAATCAAAAAAACTTGTTGAAGGCCGAGAAGTCGCCGTCGTCGCCGCCATCGTCGGCCTTCTCCTCCTTGACTCGGGCGCCCCTGCTGGACCCCTCCCCGGCTGGTGGCGGCGGCGGCGCGTCGTCGTCATCGTCGCTGTCGTCGATGATAACGACTCCTCCTTCGTCGCGGCCTCGGCGGCGCTGCGCGAAGCGCCGCAGGGCGGCGCACTGGCGCTCCCTCGCCATCTTCAGGGAGTCCTGGCGTGCCCATTCGAGGGCCGCGTCGTCGTCGAGCTCGACCTCGCCGTGCTCCGCCTTCACCGACGCCAGCCCCGGCTCTGTCTTCATCAGCGCCAGCCCCGGCTCCGTCTTCACCGGCGCGAGACCCGGCTCCGTCTTCGGCTTGACGAAGCACGGGGGAGGAGCCGATGAGGACGCGCGCCAGCCGCCCTCGCTGATGACGATGCCGGCGCTACGAGTGCGCCGGCCGAGCGGCGTCTCCGCCGCGGGCTCGGCCTTGACGCCGAGCAGCGTCGGAGTGCCGGAGGATTGGGAGGAAGAGTGCGACGAGGAAGAAGAGGAGGAGGAGCCGAACCTCCTTGGTGCCCATTGCCCGTCGCGTCGGCGGTGCGCCGGGGCGGCCGCCCTCGCCGGGGGGTACGCCAACGGTGGGTTGTTGCCTCCCTCGAGGTGCGTCAGCACGCCCTCAAGTGTGCGGCCGGGGACGCCCCACCATAGGTGACGCCCCTCGCTGTTCTTGATGCCGCCGACCACCGGCGCCCCGTTGGTGGACGCCAGCCGCTGCTGCTGGCGGCACTCGAAGTACGCCGCCCAAGCCGCGTGGTTGTCGGTGGCATGCTGGGGCAGGGAGAGCTCGGCGTCGGTGAGGGAGGCGCGCGCGATCTCGACCTCGTCGGTGAAGTAGGATGGCTTGGCGACGGCGTCGGGCAACGGGGGAATGGGCACTCCCCCATTGCTGAGCCTCCAGCCCGTCGACCCGGCGCGCATGTCCGGCGGCGCCGGGATGTTCGCCTGGAACAGGAGTGAGGACTCCTGTTCGCGGAGCGAACGGCGGCCAAAGCCGTTGGCAGCCGCCTCGTCTCCGAGGAAATGCTCGGCCATCGGGGAGATGGAGTGGCTGGGGAGAAGAGATCGGCGGGAGAGAAGAGCTCGGCGGCGGCGCTCGGGAGAGGTGGAGAGGTGGCACTCATCACAGGCAAGCGAGGCCATATATAGTCGCGCTGTGTCCATGTTTACGCGTCCGAGGTAGGGGAGGCGTCGGCGCGCCGCCCCGTGACGCGCCGCCCGTGAGGAATCAATGGCAAAGCTGACCGGCGGCAGCCTTGCCATTGATTCCCCGTGGGAAACCGAGGCGTCGGGAGAAGACGAGGCGGGCGGTATTGCTGACGAGGCTGGCCCACAGCGCTTTCGCGCCAAAAACGATTCGCCCGCCGCCCCCGAGCGCCCCAGCGCGCCGGGTTCGGGTTAGGTCCGTCGGCGCCAATTTCGACTCGAACCGACGAAAATGGGCCCCTATGGGCGCGACTGGACCGATTTTTTGACGTCGGCGATCGAAAAATTACCTGGTAGGCCTTGTTGGGGGCGTGGCTGGAGATGCTCTTACACCCCCAACTCATGAAACCGAACAAGTTTTATCCCTTCTCTTGTAGCGTGGCCGCGATGAGCACAACCGTTGTTGATCGCCATGGAAGAGTGGATCCGCTTAGGAAGCTGCCGTCGCTGATAGATTTTTTTCTCTTGATTTTGGAAACGAAAAGGAGACATGGAGGAAGAGAGGTCCCTAGGTGGATAGGGATCGACACCGCGATCCATGTAGAAGAAACATAGGAGCGGCAATGTGGTCTATGGATAAGAAGTAGAGGAGAAGCACACTGTCGGATCCAAGCGATCGCCCCGTGCATGGAGACCACCGCCGCCAACGAACTCCACCACAACCGCGAGGTGCCCCAGCCCGACTATGGCGGCGACATGCTCCATCCTGGCGACGAGCAAGGCGAGCCACAACGATCCTCCCGCTCCTGGCGCCACACTCAAGTTGCCGAGATCAACATCGCCGCCAGCTTGCTCCTCCCTGTATGCTCCCTGCCCACAAACGCCACATGAGAGAAAAGGGGGGGGGGGTCAGGAGGTCAATTCGGGGGGTCTTTTTGCCACATCAGAATGGACCTGTCAAAACCGGGATGAGTCAACACCATAACCGGTCAAACCGAGAGGCGAGAGGAGGGACAAAACTTTTCCGACTATTAATAGTTGAGGGTGCAAGTTGTCCGATTTCGTAGTTAAGTGACCGGATATAGATTCCGTCAAGAGTTGAGGATAAAAAGTAGAATTTTCTCTTTTATGAAAGACGCATTTTAGTAGTTTTTTGGGAAAACCAATTTTACTAGTAGGAAGTTTTCGTAGGTTGAAGATGGACGGGTATACGCTGACCGGTAAGCCCTACACGTAGCTTTAACGGTGCACACTGACGGCATTGATTTTTGCGCCACGTCGGCAGGACCCAGGAGTCAGAATCAGGGTCAAACACATGCTATGCGCTCGGTCAATGCATTCAGTGATAATTTAGCGTTGTGAATGATGGGCCAAGCCTAAATTTTGTGATATGGTGGCAAACAGCCAATGACGTTGCAGTCGTGGTGGATTATGCTTTTTTACTCGTTTTTCATAGACCGTGCTATTTTTATGGGCACGCGGAGGCGCACCACCCGTTTGCCTTGACTTTCTCTGCCTGGCGTGGGTGGCCGGCGCGCCACATGGCTCCGTGATCACCCGCTGGGAAACACCCACCCGGTGCCACGCGCCCGAACGCCGACCGCCGCCGCGATCCACGGTGACCTCGCCCGCCACTCAGCCCAGGGTTCTACAACAAGGATCACTGCACTGCGGTGGTTAACTTTCACCAGCGGTACTGCTTCAGAAGTTCAGATGGGTGCACTCGTCAGACCAGCCAGCGTCCGGTAAATGAAATAGTTCCACGCTAAAAATACCGACGCGGCCTAGGGCCCACAATACATAATTCAAAATGGTACTACTAAGCTTGAGACATTCATTTTGAGACGGAAGAAGTAAACTTAGTTACGGCAGGTTTAAGGGGATTAAAGAAGTCACGCCCGAGCGTTAGTGGATGAAATATAAAAAATGTTGTCGGAGAAAGAGATCTTTGTGTTCGTTGATGCTAAGCCGCCACGGCAAGGCACATAGGCAGTGGTGGATGGCGACGAATATCTCGTCTCGTGCGCTTAAACAATGTCCAGGCCACTGCGACGTGGCTGTCTAGTGAACATACATACCATCGGGGTGTGATGTGTTTTTTTTTCGTCTCTGAATTATGTTCAGGCCCGCCTCTCCTTTTGAACTACGGGAGCACTTTCTCACTCACGCATTTGAGGTGTGTGGCAGCAGATGAGCAGCGCAGCAACCGGGTCATGGGCAACCAGCATCCGGAACCGGGATCAACATGGCACCCGCCGGGTTCGGGTGCGGGTAATGGTTGCCCCGACCCGTACCTATCTCATTAATTTCCGCCCATACTCGAACTGTATTTGCACCTCGGGTTTGAAATAGTTCGTACCCAGTCGGGTGCGGGTAATACCTATCGTCCATCCTATCCAAATCACACTTCACTATGTATTTTTCAACACCTACACGTATACACACAGCATTTCAATACATATATTCCACATTTTAGCATTTGCGCACATATAGATGATGATTTGCTTTGCAATGGAATAAAAAAATGATATTAATTTTCAAAAATGGATAGCAATAAGCCCGAAATAGATTGCACTAAACAATGTCCAGTCATATACATGGATGAGTAGTCTGTAAGTGAACATTTAGAGAAACATTCACATCTATTATCTTTTACAATTACAAGACAAACAAGGGGGACACAATTTTCTCTAATTTTCTTTTATTGAAGGTATTTCGAAATAATCAAATGAAGGACACTATATAATAATCAACAAAATCATCAGTTCACAAAGATCAACGCTAAACAAGATCATGCACATGCATAAGGGAAGAGAATTTTGGGTCGAGGCTAATGGTTGCGTTAGCCTAGGGTACAACATCTAGGTTGTTTTAGTGAACGACTCATAGAGCCTACTCTTAAAAGAAATTAGTATATAGATATGCGGGTATGTGGGTACACGGGTATGGGTGTTGCCTTCCCTTACTCATAGCCGGCTTACCTGATGGGTATAAACTTTTCTCATTTATAAATTCATGGATATTTATTTTTCGGGGAGTGCTTCGGTACAACCCCCCCTAAAACGTATAGTGGATAGTATGGTAATTTCACATTAGGTATAGGAATACCCACCCGACGCTGTACGTCCACGCGCGACGGCATACGCCCGCCCGCGTATGCCGCACCCGTCGATGTACGTACGCCCGCCCGTGTATGCCGCACCCGTCGCTGTACGTACGACCGCCCGCGTACCCGCACCCGTCGCCGTCGCCCGCACGTCTCGACGTTGGCGTCGACAGTTGTTGGAGAAAAAAAACACAACTCAGAACCCTAACGCATCCACGCCGTCTCCACGTCGGCCCCCGTCTGCGCTAAGTCGCCGTCGCCCGGGCCGCCGCCCAAACAGGCCGCCGTGCGTGCCCCGGTGCCGTTACTGCTGCCGCCGCGCCTGCCCAGGCTCCGTTGCCGCTGCCGCCGCGTTCCATTCCCGTCGCCCAGATGGCCGCCCACCCACGATCTACGTCGCCGCCTCCCTCCGCGAAGTACGCCTGCTACAACCAGCCGTCGTCCTCACGCCGTCGACACCTGCCTCCGCCGGCCAGCAACTTCAGGCCGTCATCGGAAGAAATGGATCCGGCTGAAATCCTGGCCGCCGTGCAAGAGGTTGGTTAGAGACAACATTGTGCTTGATGAAATAATTGTTTTAGGGATGATGTTACACGGTGTTTGATCGATCGTACAATTTTTTTAACTATGTATAGTTAGAGGAGGAGGGCGATTATGATGGCAATGATTACGACGAGGACAACGAAACCTCGTCACTGAATATGGATGAACCTGCTGAGGAGAACTACATGAGTTTGGATGAATCTTATAGTGGCAATGTAAGTGTGATCAAGGTTGAAAAAACAATAAATATGGTAGACCGCACGGAAATTTTCATAATTTTTTGCATCATGCAGCGACATGGCGATGATGATGATGATATGGATATAGATGATTCATTTGCCCAAAGTGCACTCCGGGTATGTCATAAATAAAATCAGAGAAGAAATGACATAATTACCATATTAGCGCTTACATGTTTTTTTTGCAATGCGCGCAGATGGACGAGGACGGGAACTTTGTGAGGAATATTGTGGACGATGAAAGTGACAAATCGCACGTTGATCCATCTCATGATGACAGCTCCAGCAAAGTAAGTTTTCAAACTTACATAACTACATTATTACATATTAAAATAATAACCGACTGACATAAATGGTTTAATGCATTAATTTACAGGGAGATGTAGATGGTACAAGCGGGAATGATGAGTATGTTGGTGATTATTTGTTTAATTTTGACATCGGATTTGATGAATATCAGCAAGAATCATTGGACATGCATTGGAAGGTCATGAGGAAGACGTTCAAGTCACTAGGAGAGGCTTACATTTTCTATAACCAGTATGCTTATGAGCGTGGTTTCAGCGTAAGAAAGGACTCACTGAAATATTCGAAAGGTCCTGAGGGAACTAAGCGCTTGAGAAAGTATCGGTGTCCGAGAGCTAGGAAACGACAGGCAAAACTTTGTAGAATGGAAGGCAGGACCCGCAGACTGAGAGGGGAGACTCGTTGCTTCTGCGATGCGCACATAACTTTGAAACTTGATAAAGAGCGTGACGTTTGGTATGTCAGCAGTTTCAATGATGATCACAGTCACGTTCTAGCTAGACCGGATGAAGTCACGTTTCTTCGGTCTCATAATCAGATAAAAGAATATCAGAAAGCTGAGATCTTAACCATGGCAGGTGCTGGAATCAGGAAACATATGATTTATGATCAACTCGTCAGTAGGTACGGGTCATATGCAAAGGCTGGTTTTGGGAGGAAGAAGCTTTATAACATGTGTTATAGAGAAAAAATGAAATTGCTTGCACAAGGTGATGCAGACACTGCCATTGGGATCATGATGACCAGAAAAGAGAGAGATCCAGATTTCTTCTTTGAGCACACCGTCGATGATGAAGGAAGGTTGAAAAACATATTCTGGTGTGATTCTCAATCACGTCGAGACTATGTTGACTACGGTGATGTGACAATCTTCGACAGCACATACAGGATGAATAGGTATGGCATGCCATTTATACCTTTTGTTGGTCTGAACAACCACCGTTGCACCACGGTATTCGGTTATGCTCTTGTGTCTGACGAGACGGAGGATACATATGTCTGGCTGCTTCAGACATTTTTGAGGGCTCATTGTCAGAAGAGGCCCAGGTCAGTAATTACTGATGGAGATGCAGCTATGATTAAGGCCATAAGAAAGGTACTTTCGGAGGTTTGGCATCGTCTTTGCTCGTGGCATATTGAGAAGAACATGCAGAAACACCTTCATCATAAGTCTCTAAAGGAGTTCAGGTCTCTACTTTATTATGCCACTTCAAAGAAGGTATTTGAGGAGAGATGGGCAGCGTTTTGCGCCAAATGGCAGTTGGAGAAAACAAAAACATGGTTACGTAGGATGTACAAGAAGAAAAGGCTTTGGGCTGCATCATATCTGTCAGGTGGGTTTTTCTTAGGTATGCGAAGTAACCAGCGAAGTGAGAGTCTGAATTCATGCCTTCACTTGCATCTAGACTCCGGTATGACTATTGTTGATATGATTGTGCACTATGAGAACTGCATAGTTCGTCTTCGTGAGAACGAGGCACATGACGATTACACAAACTCACAGATAGTTCCAGTACCAGTATTGGACGAGTGTAAAGATATTGAGAAATCAGCTGCCCGTGAGTTCACTGCGGCAAACTTTTATATCTTGCAGGAAGATATGAAGAAGGCACGGGAGCTTGAGGTCCTTGAGAGACTGAGAGGAGCAGACACTCACAGATTCATACTGACATGGAAGGAAAATAGGGATATGAGATTCACTGTGGAGTACACCCCAGGTAACTCCGAAGAAACTGTGAGGTGCAGTTGCAGAAGCATGTATCGCAAAGGACTTCCTTTCAAACATATTCTTCATGTTCTGATTCAGCTACGCTTACGTGAGATACCTAAGTGTTTAGTGCTGCGGAGGTTGAGCCAAGTTGCAAGGGGTGGACTTCTCGTGAAGCGCACTAGCGATCTGTTTGCGTGGGGATGGGCAGGTGCAGGTGACAGAGCTAGGTACAGTGAGTTGACTATCTTATCTGCTGAAGCAACTCATAAAGCATGTCATAAACCATTTTTATTCGACAAGTTGAAGGCGGCTCTGAGGGACATAATAGATAATGATTACACTGAGGAGGATGAGCCTGGTGCGGGGGTACAGTTTGTGAACGACGATGCATTTGAGCCTAATCAAGATCATGGTCTTGTTCGTGATCCCGCTAAAGTTAACATCAAAGGTGCACCAAAACAGAATGTTAAAGGCCGCGGTAAGAATGGTCCTGATGTCACTAAAAATGGACGACCTAAAGCTTTTGATGAGAAAAGCAAACGTCAATGTGGACTGTGTGGTCTTACGAGTCATTATAAGTCCACGTGCCCTCAAAATCCTAAGTATGATTTTTTATGTTATTGTAAATCTTATTGTTCAACCCGAATTTATTTGTTTATTGTGAATTAACACATATCTTACTGTTATGTAGGAACTTTGTTTGAATTGTGGAGTATGGAAGATTGCTATGGAAGATTGCTTCACCCTTTCATTGGAGACAGTTATTAATGTTCTACATATGTGATCTTTAATAATTGTTGAAATATGTTACATGAACTTATTTTACTTTGTTGCTACGATATACCGACATAAGTAGTTGTTTTGATGAAAGACTATGTAATGCAACAAGGAGTTTTTACTTTGTTTATTTTCATGTGCTCATTTTGCACAGAACTGTCGTCGCTTATTTTGACAGTGCCGTCGCTGTTGTTTTGACAGTGCTCATTTTTGCACACTAGTGTCGTCGCTGTTTACTGTTATTTTGCTCTTTGCTGTTATTTTTTCCCAGCACTGTACGGTCGCCGTCGCTTAGAACCCCGTCATTTTAATTATTTAAAAAAAAGACTGACAATAGTGCCGGCGGCACTGTCCCACAGCGGCAGCGTCGGGCGGCTGGCGGCAGTATGAAGTAATCAACTAGTTCGATAGCTCATGTGCCGCCGGGTATATAAGCCGGTCGTCGCGCCCTCCGTCGGGCGAGGTGGGACTAAACATTTCCCGTCGCCCCGCGTGGAACTTGGGCCGTCGTCCCGCCGCCTGCTACTTGGGCCGTCTTCACGTCACGGGCGTATAGTGTTATTTGGCCGGCCCACGCGGTCACGCGCATCGCTGCAGGCACGGCGGCTGTGGGCAGCCAAGTTTTTAGTCCCACCTCACCCGACGGAGCGTGCGACGACCGGCTTATATACCCGGCGGCGCGCTTGCAGTCGAACGTCTTCGATTAAACTGTTATGCCACCCGTCGTCCGACGCTGCCCTATTGGACAGTGCTGTCGGTCCTGTCTGACGTCAGACTAGTCGGTGCATAGTGACCACGCAGGCCACGCACGCCAAATTTTGTCGCGTTCCGACGCTGTACGGATTTTCTATGATTTTTCGCACCGAAAACCCCTAAAACACTGCCCGCACGTGACGCAACGTGCGTTCGTAGTCCGTTTTCGATCATCTCTGGCGTGCGGTCCCCGGGCGGGCCCCACACACTCTGCCAAAAGTTGGGTGCATTCCGGCAAACCGCACTGGCACTTGCTGTGCAACCCGGTGGTTTCAGTATGGGCGGAGGGGACCCTCGGTCGTACTTCTCTCGGTCCCATCCGCCAAAGTCGATCATTTTTTTTCCATGGGCCACAGTGACCATGCAGGCCAC
>NC_041391.1:686069091-686069678 GCF_002162155.2 Triticum dicoccoides
GGTTTCGGTATGGGCGGAGGGGACCCTCGGTCGTACTTCTCTCGGTCGCATCCGCCAAAGTCGATCATTTTTTCCACGGGCCAAAGTGACCACGCAGGCCACGCACGCCAAATTTTCTCGCGTTCCGACGCTGTACGGATTTTCTATGATTTTTCGCACCGAAAACCCCTAAAACACTGCCCGCACGTGACGCAACGTGCGTTCGTAGTCCGTTTTCGTTCATCTCTGGCGTGCGGTCCCCGGGCGGGGCCCCACATGCTGTGGCAAAACTTGGGTGCATTCCGGCAAACCGCACTACCACTTGCTGTGCAACGCGGTGGTTTCGGTATGGGCGGAGGGGACCCTCGATCGTACTTCTCTCGGTCGCATCCGCCAAAGTCAATCATTTTTTTCCACGGGCCACAGTGACTATGCAGGCCACGCATGCCAAATTTTGTCGCGTTCCGACGCTGTACGGATTTTCTATGATTTTTCGCACCTAAAACCCCTAAAACACTGCCCGCACGTGACGCAATGTGCGTTCGTAGTCTGTTTTCTTTCATCTCTGGCGTGCGGTCTCCGGGCGGGGCCCCACACGCGCTGCCAAA
>NC_041391.1:686090087-686099810 GCF_002162155.2 Triticum dicoccoides
GGCTGCCGGAGGGGGACGGCGGGGCCGGCGCGGGGCGGACGACACGCCGCGCGCGACTGACGACGAGCCGCCCGGGCCCGACGATGAGCCGCCGGTCCGCATCTCCCGACGGGCCTGCGCGACGACGGCCCAGAAGTTTTTGCCCTTCCAAAACCTCGTGCGGCCGACGATGTTCCACCGGCCGCCCTCGTGCCGGCGGAGCTCGGCCGTCGTCGCGCCGGGCCCCCTCGTCGGGTACCCGTCGGCGGTGATGTGGAACGCGCGCGGCAGAGGACAGCCCGGCGGCACCATCAACCCGAGACGGATGAGCTCGTCCGTCTCCGGCGTGTCCAGGCTCGTCAGCCACGAGCTGCCACCGCCGCCGCCGTCGGACGCCATGGAGACCGCCGGGAATGGGAGCTCGT
Organism: Triticum dicoccoides; assembly: GCF_002162155.2. Taxonomy (NCBI): domain Eukaryota; kingdom Viridiplantae; phylum Streptophyta; class Magnoliopsida; order Poales; family Poaceae; genus Triticum; species Triticum dicoccoides. The sequence continues at coordinate 686,090,492 of NC_041391.1, forward strand.
CGGCGGTGGAAGCACGTCGGTGGGTGGGGTGAGTGGTCGAGTCGCGTCGAGTGGAGTGCGGGAGGCAGACGGGCGACGGGGGGCGGCGTTTTAAAGGCATGCTTCGGTCGGTGGGGGGCGCCGCCCGGTAGGTGACCGACGCCCCGGCGTAACACCGGCATTAATGGCGCATCGGGCCGGCCGCCGCGTCGGGAACCGTCTTTGACCGACGCTTAGACGGCACGCAACCGCCCCGTCCACACACGTTGCATCGTCGTCCCCACACGTCGCGTCGTCTAATTTTTTTGTCGTCCAGCCGACGCCACGTCGCCACGAGTACGTCGCTCGTCACGTCGCGTCGTTTTTTTATAGGGTCGTCGTCGTACGTACGCGGACGGACGCGTCTACGGGGTAGTCGGCGTAGAGCCCCGTCGCGCGGGTACAGCCCCGTCGCGCGGGCGGGTACAGCCCCGTCGCGCGGGCGGTTGCTTTTTATGTGCTGGGACGATCCTACCCATTTTTATGAAGGGGTACGGAACGATCTCAGCCGTTGTTGTGTTTAGGGGGGTGTACCGAAAAAGAAGTGTTATTTTTCCTAAACTCTTACCCTAACACGATTTTTTACCGTCGGGTTCATGGATTACGGGTAGCCATTGCCATGTTTTTAGAGCATCTCCAATCCCCAGGACGCCCAAAAACCGCCGCCTGAGGCCGAATCGACGTTAATTTCGGCGTGAAGGCGAACGTGTTCCCGGTCGCCGCCGGCCCCAAATCGGCACAAACACGATTGAAATTTGTACCGGGAAGGAGACGCCCACCGCGACCGGCCGGGAGGCCACGCCCACATGCGTGGCGCCTTCCACGGCGACCAACCGGTCGATGCGCGCACGCCCACTCTGACCTGCCACTCAGGGGCTCGAAATGATCGGTCGATCACTGGCTCACCTGGGGAATGGCGAGAAGAAATCAAGCGAGCGAGATCGCTGCCGGTTTCATGCACGTAATTGGCCAGCCATGAGGACACGGCCGGGAGATTGATTAGTTCAAAGCGGCGGGCGCGCGTGTCGGGATGCCACGAGAAACCCAAGCAAAGCCGCGGACTCCCTCTCACTCACTCGCCCGACAAGCGGCCGGCAGGCAGACAGGCTGCCCGCCCCCGCGCCCCCTCCGCCCCCGACATCCTGTCCCCCTCCCGCCGATCCTCCCCGATCCGCTCCGTTTCCGCCGATGGCGTGCCTCCGGTGTGTGTGTGTGTATATATACACCCAGCCGCACCCGCCGGCCGGCATCTCATTCCCTCCCACCACGACTCCATCAACCAGCCAACCAACCCATCATCATCATCAGAGCTCTGCGCAAGAATCAGACACAGCTTTCAACAACTAGCTCTAGCTGGCCGGCATGGAGCTGGAGCTCGGGCTGGCGCCGCCGACCAACGCCGGCCGCCTCGTCGGCAGCGGGAAGAGGGGCTTCGGCGAGGCGTTTGAGGATCAAGAGCGGAGGGCGGCGGTGGCCACGACGCTGCCGCTCTTCGACGACGGCAGCAGCAGTAGCAGCAGCTGCGACAACGAGGGCGGCGGCGGCGGAGGCGGAGGGATGAACAAGAAGGCGCTGGTGGGGTGGCCGCCGCTGAGCGCCGCGCGCAGCAGGGCGTGCGGCGGCAGGCACGTGAAGGTGTGGAAGGAGGGCGCAGCCATCGGGCGGAAGGTGTACCTGCCCTTCCACGGCTCCTACGCCGACCTCCTCGCCACGCTCGCCCGCATGTTCCCCGACCCCGCAGCCGACAAGGCGGGTTGCCTCGGTGGTGCTGCCGGCAAGGGCGAGGGCGAGATGGCGGTCACGTACGAGGACGCCGAGGGCGACTGGATGCTCGTCGGAGACGTGCCGTGGGAGTAAGTCCATCATCCTCATCTCCCATTTCCATTTCAAAGAAGAAGAAAAAAATTCCTACATCCCTCCCTGGGTGTTATAGCTGAATAACTGACATCCTGGTGTGTTGATGTCTTTTCTGCAGGGATTTCGCGCGGTCGGTAAAACGCCTCAAGATTTTGCTCTGAAGAAACAAACAGATCGGCACTGCTAGATTTTGAGAAATGTTTTTTCCATTTTCTTCTGTGAGATTTCAGCTATGCATCCTCACTGGCTGCTCATGTTGCAGACATCTTGTGATACTATAAATACTTATAATATACAGTTCTACTACAACATCTCCTCATATCATTTTCCCGTTTTCTCTCCCACAACGTGTAAACATGTTGCGGCTATATGTATTGCTTTTCCATGGAAAGGGGCCAATTCAATTCTGTTGTTCGATTAATGCTCTGTCAGATCCTTCTTTATTTCATTCGTTCCCAGCTGATTTCTTTTCTCAATGGGAGCAGACAGGCTCGATTTGTAAAGCTTTCAGGGGCCAGTAGTTTTTGTAGGTGAGCAGCTGTTACAGATGCTAACAGACAAGCAGATATGCTCGGTCAGATTCTGCAAGAACACCGGACATGAACGTGACCTGACGGGAGAATGTTTGCTCGGAAAGGAGGATCAGTGTAGCGTGCTGGCAACCAACTTCGCTTTTGCCTTGTGCTGTGAGTTGTGAGTTGTGACGGCGTTGGGTTTGAAAAAAGCTCCAGTACAATATACAGTAGATAGTAGCTAGATAAAGACAGTACGCACACTCTTGGGATTCCCCTTGGTTAGATGAGAAAAAGTCTAAAAGCAGCTTAGCAGATCCGCTAAAAATGTGTACCATAAATTTCGTTTGCGGTCTAAAACGGATTTGCGGCATCGCGCATGGCACGGCAGAACAAATAAGCTAAACGATACTGTAAATTTGAAACAATTTTCGTGCTACAAAGTTGAGAGCAACACCACCGGAGTTCATCATGCATTCCATAGCATAAGAACACACTTCAAACTAATTTAAACCTATGGATTGCTGGCTCATGGCTTGACGCCGAGGTAGACCTCCTCCGCCGACCTCTAGAGAGCATGGGCGAATTCGTACTCTTCCTTTGGCGGCGGCGAGACGCTCAGTGGCGCCTTCTTCTCTGGCCGCCACCGCGCGCTGGTTGTTGAGGAGCTCCTCATCCCTTTCCGGCACTCTTGGTATGCGGGTAGAGGACCGTGTCGAGCTCTTTGAAGCGGGCCCACATGTCCCGGCCACCCCTGCGGGAGAGGCTGCCACGCTGGCACTCTTGCTCAGACCGCGAAACTTCAACGGGGGGAGGGGAGATGGAGCTGCCGGCCTCTGCATCGTGTCGGCGCGCTTGTGCGGCCGCGATACCCACGCCCATGTGCACCTCCGGGCATGGATCGACGAGAGAAGGACAGTAACGTGCAGAATCTCTCGCCGAAGAAAGCAAAGGAGATGGCAGAGGGGTGGAGGATATGCAGGAAGCGAACCCTAAAATGCCCCCCGGTCGCGTAGATATAGCGACGGAGGGGGGCAATATGCATGCCACTTCTATATTTTTTACGGGTCAGGCTAGATATAGCGTTTCTTTTCGTCCCAAAAAACCCGCAAAAACTGTCGGAATTATGCAGGTGAAGGAAATATGACTAGAGGCAATAATAAAGTTGTTATTTTATATTTTCTTATTCATAATAAATGTTTATTATTCATGCTATAATTGTATTGATCAGAAACCTAAATACATGTGTGAATACATAGACAAATGATGTGTTCCTAGTGAGCCTCTACTTGACTAGCTCGTTGATCAAAGATGGTTAACGTTTCCTAATCATGGACATGAGTTGTCATTTGATAACGGGATCACATCATTAGGAGAATGATGTGATGGACAAGACCCATTCGTTAGCTTAGCATAATGATCGTTCAGTTTTGTTGCTATTGCTTTCTTCATGTCAAATACATATTCCTCCGACTATGAGATTATGCAACTCCCGGATACAGGAGGAATGCCTTGTGTGCTATCCAATGTCACAATGTAACTGGGTGATTATAAAGATGCTCTACAGGTATCTTCGAAGGTGTTTGTTGGGTTGGCATAGATCAAGATTAGGATTTCTCACTCCGAGTATCGGAGAGGTATCTCTGGGCCCTCTCGGTAATACACATCATAAGAAGCCTTGCAAGCAAAGTAACTAATGAGTTAATTGCAGGATGATATATTACGAAACGAGTAAAAATACTTGCCGGTAACGAGATTGAACTAGGTATGAAGATACCGACGATCGAATCAACATACCTATGACAAAGGGAATAACGTATGTTGTCATAACGGTTCGACCGATAAAGATCTTCGTAGAATATGTGGGAGCCAATCTGATCATCCAGGTTCCGCTATTGGTTATTGATCCGAGAGGTGTCTCAGTCTTGTCTACATAGTTCTTGAACCCGTAGGGTCCGCACACTTAACGTTCGATGACGATATTGTATTATATGAGTTATGTGATTTGATGACCAAATGTTGTTCGAAGTCCCAGATGAGATCACAGAAATGAAAAGGATTCTCGCAATGGTCGAGATGTAAAGATTGATATATGGGACGATAGTATTCGGACAACGGAAGTGTTTCGCAAAGCACCGGGTACTTATCGGGTCACCAGAAGGGGTTCCGGGCAACCCCGGCAAAAGATATGGGCCTTATGGGCCAAGAGGGGAAACGCACCAGCCACATAGGGGCTAGTGCCCCCCCCCATATGGCCTGGCCAAATTGGAGAAAGAATGGGGAAGGAGGAAAGGAAAAGGGGAATATGATTCCCTCTTCCCCCTCTTCCCTTCCTACTCCGAATAGGAATAGGAGAGGGGGTTGGCCGAATTGGGAGAGGACCCCAAGTAGGATTCCTCCTACTTGGGGCGCCCCTTGGCTGCCTATCGTCCCCTCCAACCTATATATATGTGGGGAGGGGGCGCCTACAACAGAGAACAACAACTGTTAGCCGTGTGCGGCACCCCCCTCGACAGTTTACACCCCCGATCAAATATTCCAAAAACCCTGGGAGAGTCGACGAAATTTTGTTCCAGCCACCACCAGTTCCAGAACTGCGAGATCCCATCTAGAGCCCTTCCCCGGCACTCCATTGGAGGGGGGAATCATCACCTGTGGCCATCTTCATCATCCCAGCGACCGCCATGATGAGGAGGGAGTAGTCCTCCCTCGGGACTGAGGGTTTGTACCAGTAGCTATGTGTTTACTCTCTCTCTCTCTCTCTCTCTCTCATGTTCTTGATGGCACGATCTTGATGTATCGGGGGCTTTGTTAATATAGTTGGATCATATGGTGTTTCCCCCTCTCTATCTTGTTGTGATGAATTGAGTTTTCCCTTTGAGATTTTGTTTTATCGAATTGAATACTTTTATGGATTTGAGAGCACTTGATATATGTCTTGCATATGAATACCCATGGTGACAATGGGGTGTTATATTGATTCACTTGATACGTGTTTTGGCATTCAACTCGCGGATTCCCGAGGTGACATTGGGGTAATCTATGCATAGGGGTTGATGCACGTTCTCATCTTTGTTTCTCCGATAGAAATCTTGGGGCACTCTTTAAGGTTCTTTGTGTTGGATTGGGTATTATGAATCTGAAATTGTTTGATGCATATCGCATAATCAACTCACGTATACTCGCGGTGACATTGGAGTATCTAGGTGACATTAGAGTTGGTTGATGTGTATCATATGGGGTTATTTTAGTACGAACTCTTGGATAGATCGAACAGAAAGAATAGCTTTGTGTTGTTTTAGTACGAACTCTTGAATAGATTGAATGGAAATAATAGCTTTGAGGTGGTTTCGTACCCTACAAACAATTTCTTCTTATGTCCCCCGCTAGATAAGAACTTTGGAGTGATTCTTCATCGCACGTTGAGGGATGGTTATATGATCCAATTAGATTAGCATTGTTGAGAGATTGCACTAGTGAAAGTACGGACCCTAGGCCTCATTTTCAAGCATTGCAATACCGTTTGTGCTCTGTTTTATCAATTGCTACCTTTCTTTTTTTTGTTGTTCTTATTACAAAAATCAATATCTACTATCCATATTACACTTTTGTCACCATCTCTTCATCGAACTGGTGTACCTATACGATTTGCCATTGTATTGGGTGTGTTGGGGACACAAGAGATTTCTTGTATTTGATTGCAGGTTTGTTTGAGAGAGACCATCTTCATTCTACGCCTCCCACGGATTGATAAATCTTAGGTCATCCACTCGAGGGAAAATTGCTACTGTCCTACAAAACTCTACGCTTGGAGGCCCAACACGAGTCTACAAGAATAAAGTTGCGTAGTAGACATTAGTTAGTTGCAGGATGATGTATTACGGAACGAGTAAAGAGACTTGCCGGTAACGAGATTGAACTAGTTATGAAGATACCGACGTTCGAATCTCGGGCAAGTAACATACCGATGACAAAGGGAATAACGTATGTTGTCATAACGGTTCGACCGATAAAGATCTTCGTAGAATATGTGGGAGCCAATATGAGCATCCAGGTTCCGCTATTTGTTATTGACCAAAGAGGTGTCTCGGTCATGTCTACATAGTTCTCGAACCCGTAGGGTCCGCACGCTTAACGTTCGATGACGATATTGTATTATATGAGTTATGTGATTTGGTGACGGAATGTTGTTCGGAGTCTTGGATGAGATCACGGACACGACAAGGAGTCTCGAAATGGTTGAGAGGTAAATATTGATATATAAGACGATAGTATTCGGACATCGGAAGTGTTTCGGGAAGCACCGGGTACTTATCGGGTCACCAGAAGGGGTTCCGGGCAACCCCGACAAAAGATATGGGCCAGGAGGGGAAACGCACCAGCCACATAGGGGCTGGTGCGCCCCCCCATGGGCTGGCCAAATTGGAGAAAGAAAGGGGAAGGAGGAAAGGAAAAGGGGAATAGGATTCCCCCTTCCGCCTCTTCCCTTCCTACTCCGAATAGGAATAGGAGAGGGGGGTTGGCCGAATTGGGAGAGGACCCCAAGTAGGATTCCTCCTACTTGGGACGCCCCCCTTGGCTGCCTCTCCTTCGCTCCAACCCATATATATGTGGGGAGGGGGCGCCTACAACAAAGAACAAGAAATGTTAGCCGTGTGCGGCGCCCCCCTCCACAGTTTACACCCCCGCTCATATTGTTGTGGTGATTAGGCGAAGCCCTGCACGGATCACTTCATCGTCACCATGCTGTTGTGCTGACGGAACTCATCTACTTCCTCGACACCTTGCTGGATAATGTCTACTATGCAACCTTCTTATTGTAGATGTTGTTGGGCCTCCAAGTGTAGAGGTTTGTAGGACAATAGCAAATTTCCCTCAAGTGAATGACCTAAGGTTTATCAATCCGTGGGAGGAGTAGGATGAAGATGGTCTCTCTCAAACAACCCTGCAACCAAATAACTTGTGTTCCCAACACACACAATACAATGATAAATTGTATAGGTGCACTAGTTCGGCGAAGAGATGGTGATACAAGTGCAATATGGATGGTAGATATAGGTTTTTGTAATCTGAAATTATAAAAACAGCAAGGTAACTAATGATAAAAGTGAGCGTAAATGGTATTGCAATGCTAGGAAACAAGGCCTAAGGTTCATACTTTCACTAGTGCAAGTTCTCTCAACAATAATAACATAACTGGATCATATAACTATCCCTCAACATGCAACAAAGAGTCACTCCAAAGACACTAATAGCGGAGAGCAAACAAATATATTATTGTAGGGTACGAACCACCTCAAAGTTATTCTTTCTGATCGATCTATTCAAGAGTCCATAGTAAAATAACACAAAGCTATTCTTTTCGTTCGACCTATCATAGAGTTTGTTCTAGAATCACACCTTACGATACAAATCAACCAAAACCCTAATGTCACCTCAAGTATCCGTAGGCATGATTATACGATATGCATCACACAATCTCAGATTCATCTATTCAACCAACACAGAGTACTGCAAAGAGTGCCCAAAGTTTCTACTGAAGACTCAAGACGAAAACATGTGCCAACCCCTATGCATAAGTTCAGGAGGTCACGGAACCCGCAAGTTGATCACCAAAACATACATCAAGTAGATCACATGAATATCCCATTGTCACCACAGATAAGCACATGTAAGACATACATCAAGTGTTCTCAAATCCTTAAAGACTCAATCCGACAAGATAACTTCAAAGGGAAAACTCAATCCATTACAAGAGAATAGAGGAGGAGAAGCATCATAGGATCCAACTATAATAGCAAAGCTCGCGATACGTCGATCAAGATCATGCCAAATCAAGAACACGAGAGAGAGAGAGAGATCAAACACATAGCTACTGGTACATAACCTCAGCCCCGAGGGTGAACTACTCCATCCTCGTCATGAAGAGCGCCGAGATGATGAAGATGGCCACCGGTGATGGATTCCCCCTCCGGCAGGGTGCCAGAACGGGCTCCTGAGAGGTTTTTGGTGGCTACAGAGGCTTGCGGCGGTGGAACTCCCGATCTATTGTGCTCCTGGATGTTTTCGGGGTATATGGACATATATAGGCGAAAGAAGTCGGTCAGGGGAGCCACGAGGGGCCCACGAGGGTGGAGGGCTCGCCTAGGCGGGTAGGGCGCGCCCCTGACCCTCGTGGCCACCTCGAAGCTTCCCTGACATCTACTCCAAGTCTCCTGGATTGCTTCCGTTCCAAAAATAACTCTCCCGAAGGTTTCATTCCGTTTGGACTCTGTTTGATATTTCTTTTCTGTGAAACACTGAAATAGGCAAAAAAAACACCAATATGGGCTGGGCCTCCGGTTAATAGGATAGTCCCAAAAATAATATAAAAGTGTTTAACAAAGCCCATTAAACATCCAAAACAGATAATATAACAACATGAATACTTCATAAATTATAGATACGTTGGAGACATATTAGCATCCCCAAGCTTAATTCCTGCTCGTCCTCGAGTAGGTAAATGATAAAAGAAAGAATTTATGAAGTGTGAATGCTAGCAGGTACAAAAGTTTGATCAATGATAATTTCAATCACCTTTTCTAGCATCATTATATGTCATAACAGTATATCATCTCATAAAACTTTTCATGATCATGTAACAAGCTATTCACATGTTAAAGCATAGACCATAAATTTTCTTGAAAACTAGCAAACTACATTCTCAGTCATCAAATGCAATTCATCTTATTTTCAGGAAGGGTCTATGTCAGAGCTTTGATTTAGCAAACTCCACATACTCAACTATCATTTAATCTTTCACAATTGCTAACACTCACTGATATTTATGGGTCCAAAGTTTTAATCAAACACAGAGAAAGATAGAGGCTTATAGTTTCGCCTCCAAACCTTTTACCTCAAGGGTAATGTCAACAATAATAATTTATGAACGC
>NC_041391.1:686100345-686104552 GCF_002162155.2 Triticum dicoccoides
CCAACACAAAGTGCTTGCCAAAGGAAAAAATGTAAAAAGGAAAGGTGTTGATCACCATGACTCTTGTATAAGGGTAGAAGATAATAGTAAAAGATAGGCCCTTCGCAGAGGGAAGCAGAGGTTGTCATGCGCTTTTATGGTTGGATGCACAAAATCTTAATGCAAAAGAACGTCACTTTATATTGCCGCTTGTGATAAAGACCTTTATTATGCAGTCCGTCGCTTTTATTTCTTCCCTATCACAAGTTCGTATAAAGCTTATTTTCTTCGCACTAATAGATCATACATATTTAGAGAGCAATTTTTATTGCATGCACCGATGACAACTTACTTGAAGGATTTTACTCGATCCTTAGGTAGGTATGGTGGACTCTCATGGCAAAACTGGTTTAAGGAATGTTTGGAAGCACAAGTAGTATTTCTACTTGGTGCAAAGAATTTGGCTATCATGAGAGGGAAAGGCAAGCTCAGCATGTTGGATAATCCAAGACAATATAACTTTTTAGATATAGGAAAACATAACCCATTAAGTTGTCTTCCTTGTCCAACATCAACCTTTTATCATGTCATATTTTAATGAGTGCTCACAATTACAAAAGATGTCCAAGATAGTATATTTATATGTGAAATCTCTCTTACTTCAATATTCTTTCATGAATTGTTCAAGTGACCAATACAATGTTTGCTATCCTTCAATAAATTTACCACCTATACTTCTTATATGTGAAGTCATTACTCCCCATGGGATTATCATATGAAACATATAAAATTTCAGATTTATGATATTCAAATCATTCAACCATTTACTCATTAGATATAAGTGAAGCACACGAGTAAATGACAAACTACTTCCAAAAAGATATAAGTGAAGATCAATGAGTAGTTAAATAATTATGTAGCTATGTGGAGACTCTCTCTCATTTAAGAATTTCAGATCTAATGTATTTTTTTCAAGAAGCAAGAAAAACAAAACAAAATGATATTTCAAGGATAGCACACATCATTTGAAGAAGCAAAAACTTAGGTTCAACTGATACTTACCGATAATTGTTGAAGAAGAAAGGTGGGCTGCCTACCGGGGCATCCCCAAGCTTAGGTGCTTGAGACTCCTTAGAATATTATCTTGGGGTGCCTTGAGCATCCGCAATCTTGAACTTTTGTGTCTCCTTAATTCCTCTCATATCACTGTTTTCCTAAATCTCAAAAATTTCATCCACACAAAACTCAACAAGAACTCGTGAGATAAGTTAGTATAAACCAATGAAAAACCTTATCATTTTCTACTGTAATAAATCACTAGAATTATTATTCAACATTGCGTAATAAATTTCTCTGCATATTTAATACTCCTATCCTCAAATAGAATCATTAAACAAGCAAACATATGCAAACCTAACAACAATCTGCCAAAACAGTATAGTTTGTAAAGAATGCAAGATTCATCATACTTACCTAACTCAAAACATTATGAGAAAAATACTACATTGTAGAAGATTTATCAGAGCTCAATGTGCAAAAAGTTCCCATATTATATCATTCTCTGACTTTTCTAGGGAATTTTTACAACAGCAGTAAACTTTCTGTTTTGAGATAGCAACATGTATACTTGCGAAATAAGTATGGTAAAGACTATCCTTGACATTTTTATTGAATATAGAGATGCAAAACATTATTATAAATAACAGCAAGAAAATACTAACAAAAGAAAATGATGCTCCAAGCAAAACACATATCATGTGGTGAGTAAAAATATAGCTCCAAGTAAAGTTACTGATGAACAAAGACGAAAGAGGGGATGCCATCCGGGGCATCCCCAATCTTAGGCTCTTGGTTGTCCTTGAATATTACCTTGGGGTGCCTTGGGCATACCCAATCTTAGGCTCTTGCCACTTCTTATTCCATAGTCCATCGAATCTTTACCCAAAACTTGAAAACTTCACAACACAAAACTCAGCAGAAAATCTCATGAGCTCCGTTAGTGCAAGAAAACAAACCACCACTTTAAGGTACTGTAATGAACTCATTATTTATTTATATTCGTGTTAAACCTAATGTATTCCAACTTCTCTATGGTTCATACCCTCCGATACTACTCATAGATTCATCAAAATAAGCAAACAAGACAATGAAAACAGAATCTTTCAAAAACAGAACAGTCTGTAGTAATATGTATTAAAAGTATACTTATGGAACTCCAAAAATTCTGAAATAAATTGGTGGACGTGAGGAATTTGTTTATTAATCATCTTAAAAAATAATCAACCTAAAATCACTCTCCAGTAAAACATGACAGTTAATCTCGTGAGCGCAAAAGTTTCTGTTTTTTACAGCAAGATCATATAGACTTCACCCAAGTCTTCCCAAAGGTTCTAGTTGGCACAAACACCAATTAAAACATAAAACCACATCTAACCAGAGGCTAGATGAATTATTTATTACTAAACAGGAACAGAAAGCAAAGAATAAAAATAAAATTGGGTTGCCTCCCAACATGCGCTATTGTTTAACGCCCCTAGCTAGGCATGATGATTTCAATGATGCTCACATAAAAGGATAAGAATTGAAACATAAAGAGAGCATCATGAAGAATATGACTAACACATTTAAGCCTAACCCACTTCCTATGCATAGGGATTTTGTGAGCAAACAACTTATGGGAATAATAATCAACTAGTATAGGAAGGCAAAACAAGCAAACCTTCAAGATTTTCAACACATAGAGAGGAAACTTGATATTATTGCAATTCCTCCAAGTATATGTTACTCCCTCATAATAATTTCCAATAGAATCATGAATGAATTCAACAATATAACCATCACATAAAGCATTCTTTTCATGATCTACAAGCATAGAATTTTTATTACTCTTCACATAAGCAAAATTCTTCTCATTTAGAATAGTGGGAGTAAACTCAACAAAATATATATCATGTGAAGCATAATCCAATGGAAAATTAACATCATGATGACAAGTTTCATGGTTATCTTTATTCTTTATAGCATACATGTCATCACAATAATCATCATAAATATGAGGCATGCTTTCATCATAATAAATTTTCTCATCAAAACTTGGGGGACTAAACATATCATCTTCATCAAATATAGAATCCCCAAGCTTGTGGCTTTGCATATCATTAGCATCATGGGTATTCAAAGAATTCATACTAACAACATTGCAATCATGCTCCTCATTCAAAGATTTAGTGCCAAACATTTTATAGACTTCTTCTTCTAGCACTTGAGCACAATTTTCCTTTCCATCATTCTCACGAAAGATATTAAAAAGATGAAGCGTATGAGACAAACTCAATTCCATTTTTTAGTTTTCTTTTATAGACTAAACTAGTGATAAAACAGGAAACTAAAAGATTCTATTGCAAGATCTAAAGATATACCTTCAAGCACTCACCTCCCCGGCAATGGCGCCAGAAAAGAGCTTGACATCTACTACGCAACCTTCTTCTTGTAGACGTTGTTGGGCCTCCAAGTGCAGAGGTTTGTAGGATAGTAGCAAATTTCCCTCAAGTGGACGACCTACGGTTTATCAATCCGTGGGAGGTATAGGATGAAGATGGTCTCTCTCAAACAACACTACAACCAAATATAAAAGAGTCTCTTGTGTCCCCAACACACCCAATACAATGGTAAATTGCATAGGTGCACTAGTTCAGCGAAGAGATGGTGATACAAGTGCAATATGCACTACAAAAAAAGACACATCCGTGACATTTTGGGCCGAACAAAAAAAAATTCTGTCATACATATGACACTTCTATGACGATAATTGTGACAAAACCCGGTATCATCATAGATGTGGTGGGATCCTACTTCTATGACAAAAAAATCATGATAGAAAATGGGCTTTTCGTCCTGGGCGGGCCGGAGACGCAGCTGCATAACATTCTTTGGGCCATCCATAACAGAAAAAACCATGATAGAAGCGAGGGCGAGGAAAATTTCGGGGAGTTCCTGGTTACGGTGGGTGGTTGGGGGCCGAGCGATGCGCGTTTCTCTCGTACACGTACGCACGTGTGTGCGAGGCGTTGGCTCTAAATGAACCCGAGCGAGGCGTTGGGCTCTAACTGAACCCGAGAGATTGCATTGCAGGCTACACGTTACTGAACCCGAGCAATCGATCGATGGCTGTTAACTGAACCCGATCGAGCGATTCCTTCGCTATTGCTGCTAACTGAAGTCGGTCGAT
>NC_041391.1:686104875-686127374 GCF_002162155.2 Triticum dicoccoides
GATGAACACTAGACGATGGAGGGGTGCCCGTGGAAGGGTGGTTGAACAGGACCCCGTGGTGTGGAGGGCTGGATGAACAGTAGACGGTGGAGGGGTGCCCGTGGAGGGGTGGTTGAACAGTAGCCGGTGGAGTAGCGCGTGGTGGAGGCTGGATGAACAGGAGCCCGTGGATGAACAGTCGCAGGTGAAGGCTGGAGGAGGTCGTCGGTGGATGAACAGTAGCCCGTGGAGGCTGGAGGAGGTCGACGGTGGAGATGAACAGTATCCCGTGGAGTCCCGTTTTACGGTACGCCACACCCCTCCCGATGAACAGGACCCCCGTTTAGACCGTAGCGCTCCAACACAAGTCCGTTTCGTCCGTTTTGCGGTACGCCACACCCCTCCCGATCAATAGGACCCCTGTTTCGACTGTAGGAGGTCCGTTTCATCCGTTTTGCGGTACGCCACACCCCTCCCAATCAACAGGACCCCCGTTTCGATCGTAGGAGGTCCGTTTCCTCCGTTTTGCGGTACGCCAGACCCCTCCCGATGAACAGGATCTTGTTTCGAACATGGTCGGTCGAACACAAGATTGTTTCCTCCGTTCTGCGATATGCCAGGCCTCGTTTCCATCGCCTGTTCCGTCCAAGCCCTCCCGATGAACACGACCACGCATTCAGTTCCGACCTAGCCGGTTGGCTCCCCATGAACACGACGATGATGCTGTTACTCCGTTCCAACCCAGCCATATACACGAGCCCTGGCCGTACGTATGCGCGAGTAGGCGTTCGAGACCCCGCCCGTATGTAGACATACGTAGCCGTATTTTCTTTCTTGCACCATGGCTGCTATACGTATGTGTACATGCTACGTGCGCGCCTCTACTACGACACGTGCGCGCCTCTACTACGACACGTGCACGCCTCTACAACGACCAGTATGTACGTACATGTTCACGACCAGAATGACAACGCCGACCAGGTGGGTCCCGATTGTCAGGCACTTCCTTGCGTGCCAAGATGTAGTTGGTGGGTCCCAGCAGTTAGGGGGGCGGATCTTTTTGTTTTTTTGCCCGAACGCACTTCCTTGCGTGCGAAGGTGTAACTGGTGGGTCCCAGCAGTCAGGGGGAAAATGTTTTTTCGCGAAGTACGGTGTCCCGTCCGGTGGGTCCCCGCTATCAGGTGGAGGAATAATTATTTTACGCGTAATAAGGAGGCACTTCCTTGCGGCCGCCATGGACCCAACTGTCAGCCTCTCCACGTACATTCCACGTCCTATGGACGCCATTCCTTGACCACGTTGACGACGCCGCGCCGAGAGCACCAGGGCGGTGGATGACGGTGAGGCCTAGGAAGGGGACGACGTGGAGCCGGGGAAGACGCTGCGGTGGATGCCCACACGTAGAGGAGTACGAGTGTTCACTGGTTCGCTGCGGTATGAGGCTGCAGTCATCGCAGAATAACAGTTAACAGGGGTTGTGGGTGAGTAGAGGGATGGCCTGGCCAGCGGTGGGAGTAGTAGGGGGCGGTGAGGCCTCCGCCGCATCGCAGCCGGCCACGGGAGGCAGGAGCACAAGGCACGATCGGCGCTGGTTTGGGCGGCTGGAGCAAGAAACCAGAGGTTGAAGAAGCACTACGGCCATTGGATGGACATCGTACGGTCACTGGAGCTAGAATTGTGCATATTGACTAAGTTTACAGTCCTCCGTCCCCGTCAACTTAGTAGGCCCACAAGTCAGCCTGCCACTATATTGGGTCCCAGCTAACAGGGGGTGTATTCATTTTTTTGTGCGTAATAAGGAGGCACTTCCTTGCGTGCGAAGATATAGCTAGTTGGTCCGAGCTGTCAGTGGCGGTAATGTTTTTTTCGTGAAATACAGAGGCCCTTTTGGTGGGTTCTTGATGTCAGGTGGAGGAATCATTATTTTGCGCGTAATAAGGAGGCATTTCCTTGCGTGCGGCCGTGGACCCAGCTGTCGGCCTCTCCACGTACAATCCACTTCAGATGCATGTCGGTCGTTAACCACGTTGACCAGGACGAGCCGAGAGCACGAGGGCGGTGGACGACGGCGAGGCCTAGGAAGGGAATGACATGGAGGCAGGGAAGACTCGGCATTTGTTTCCCACGCGGAGGGGAGTACGACTGTACGAGGGTTTACTAGTTCATCTGCCGTCGCCAGAGAATAACAGCAGGTGTGGGTGAGTAGAGGATGGCTAGGCCAGCGATGTGAGTATGGTGGGGCGGTGAGGCCTGCACGGCAGCACAACCGGCCGCGGGGAGGAGGGAGGAGGCAGTCCTGCCGGTGCTTGTTTGAGCGGCTGCAGCAGGAAGAGCAGAGATTGAAGATGCACGACGGCCGTTGGATGGACATCCAACAGTCACTGCTAGTGCGTCAACCTTTTTTTAGGAAAGCCTCAAATCTGTGGAAAACAACATACAACCCATCTACCATTATTTGTAATAATTTACAACTCATTTGCTAATTCTTAAGGGTTTTTTTGGAGCTCATATTCTTTTTGTTAGCATTACAGCCCATATTGTGGCCACGGTTAAAAAATTATACGAAATTTTGCATATTTCGGTGCAGTCCAAACTATTTTTAATCCTGAAATTTCGACTCACATTCAAATTGATTTTAAAAATAAATGTATATCAATATAAAATCCAACAAATTCTCCATGCATAAAAATTAATGTAATTTAAAATCTTGAAATGAAAAAATATATATTTGAAACTAATTGCCGGTTTGATGTGTTTTAAAAATGTACAACACATTTTTCATTACCGATGGGCCATTTTCTCGGCCAGCCGAATGAAAGCTCTCCTCGTCTTGAAAGATTTGCAGCCCAACATGCCTGACAAAGTGACTTACTTGGCAAGTCACAAAAAAACTGGGCTGTGGTCGTGCACCCAACTGTCAACCTTATTTTGCATATTTCGGTGGAGTCTGAACTGTTGTAATCCCGAAATGATAAACATTTTTTTAAGAACTCATTGATTTGCCAAAAAAATCGTTTTGTTTTTGTAAGCAAATAAGACGGGGGACAATTGAGTTGGTTTAAGGGAAAACCAGTGGTAAAAAAATCAGCGCCGGGTGGGGAAAAACAACAAAAATAAGGATGTAAATATGAAAAGGGAATTTTATGTGTTTTCAATATAATGATACGTGTATATGAACTAGTAAAACTATAGGTAGAGATTAAAAAACGGATGTACGACATGCGTTTCAAGAGGAAAATAGAACTAGGCTGTGTGTTTGATTCAGTAAAAAAACTGCCTGCGGATGTTGTAAGACAAAATATAACTAACGCTGGCGGGCCAGAGGCCAGTAGATACCTGCTGGATCTTTGTGCCCCGTTGTCGTCATGGGCTGGGCCTGGTAAAAACAAAACCAACCCTGGGCAGTCTACATCCCAGTTGAAACTTGCTCGACCTGAAAAAATAATATACGTGCTCAATAAACGAGAGAATTCTGCAAGTACAGACTGATAACTGGGATGCAGCATGGATATTTTTTTTATCGTGATAAATAAGTGCATGCACTTGTTTCGAAAAAATGGAGAACTGGGAATTCGAACGGCAGGTGCTTATGCTACCCATCAAATAAAAATCAGGTGCCTGAAAATTCGTTTCGAAACAAATGATTCAGCTTTATATCCACGTCGACCCTCAGCATGATGGTTGGAAGCAAATGCAAGTTCATACCAAAAGATCGTTAACAACAATACCAACTTGCAGACGACAAGGTAGTACAACTACCAATACCAAACTAACTTATAATCTCTTTACTCCTGGCCCTAGTGTTCGTATGGTAGAAAATCTTGCAGAGGACCAGCTCCCGCTCCTTCTCTTGCTCCAGGTCCCCGAGGTGTTACTGGTGATCACCCAGTTGGTCCTCTACTGGTCGAAGTTCTTGTTGGTGTGCAGCACCAGAACTTTTTTTGCTGCCCGTCTGCCGGCCGTTGACCATCACCGGCAAGGTATTGCCGGTCTTGTAACACATCGCGTGCATGCCGCACTTCGACTGTATCTTGCGACGCGTCCACGTGCCCCTTGAATGCCCTGGAATTGCGCTGGAAGAAATGCTTCCTTAGGCCACTCAGTGTGATACCTGCAGTATTGTGGAATACAGGTTTTCGTGTACGTAGTTGGCATTTTCATAACATCTTTGGCATGTTGCAGTCACTTGTTTCACTTTTTATTAACTGTCAAATTGTAATTGCTTCACCAGGTCTGCGTCTAAAAAGAAAAATAGAGCTACAAACAAAGGAATATGTTTGTGCAAGTAGACGGCCGATCGGTGTCTTACGTGGAAGTTACTCAGGTTGGGTGTAGCATATGCCATGCTCGCTGTCGATGGTTGGTATGAACAAATCGACGAGAGACTGAAATCTCGCGCTGTCAGCACTCACTTTGGCCTCAAGGTGCTCGATCAGCTCCTGATCCATGGGATCGAACTTGACGCCAGCCGGCAGCACCGGCCAATCCTTCTTCGACTTGCATCGGTAATTCCAGTTATATGGTACTCAATGTATGATCGATCGACTGTTTTAAGTGAATGATGAAAAATTTCGACAGATAAGTGGTACTCCAAATCTGAAGTCCAGAATACCCAAACACGCCGCCGAGATTCTTGTGTCACATCACGCGCAGCATCTTGTCACGTCAATTCAATGTGTGGACATGATGAATAATTTGACCGACGTATACTAGTAATGCTACTGTACTACTTTTTTGGAAATGGAGGTATACCTCCGTCCTCTACATCATGATGATGCATGCGGTACTACTTACTAGTCGTATTTAGTATCACAATTTATACATAGGTTTAACTAACAAGTACGCACTTGAAGCCTAACTGATATATATATGTGTGGAATTAAGATTATTATAACAGTGACACATATCATAGACAGAGAATTGCAATGCCTTGGTCATAATCATACCCCAAATTAAAAAATAAGCCAATGGCTTTCATATTCTAGCAATATGTCATAGTTCAAACATCATGTAACAATGAGAGGAAAACAGCTATGACAGCACCTACTCATATTCTACCATAACACTTACGACTACTGTTCTCATATAACTCTAAGCAATAATATGCGTTGTTATAAAAATCTTGTAAACGAGAGTAACATATAGCAATCATGATGTTATGCTCATAATATGTATTCTAACAATCATTAGATGCCAATTGTTCTCATATCAACTCTAACAATAACATGTGTGGTCATAAAAATCTAGGAAATGAGAGGAACATATAGCAATGATGTGGTTATAGACATGCTATGTATTCTAAATTTGTAACAAATGAACAGGCAGTCGTATTCATAAGGTAAAGATGAGATGAGACAGAACAATTACACGATGATAGATTCCACCAGTATAGGTAGCCAATCTGTGCATCGACCGCGTAAACGATGCCATCATGCACTATAGCATCAGACAGAAATGTTGCCTCAACAGGATTGATGATGAGCCATAACCATGTATGGCGATCGGATTCCAGATAGACTAATCCCATGTTGAATAAGGCAATGAGCTTGTAATCCATGTAGTCTTCTGATGGTGTGGGCACTTCACAGATTACAACTTTCTGCAAACAGAGGTCGAGCCAAAAGCGTGACGCGTCTCATGCGTAGTAGGCAGGAGTGTCCGGCGGGCCGCGAGGCTCGATGGCGGCGGTATCCAACGATGGAAGGGTGATCTCTCGCTGGGTGTAGATATCCACAAGACGCCACGGACTACCGGAGTGGTGGATGAGGACGATCCAGTTGGCCTTCATGCCCGCCCAGTAGTGGCCGCGCATGAAGGACATGTGGACGGGTAGTGGTAGCATGTCGAGGGGCACCATGACAACCTCCGTAGGATCGTCAAGTCGGTGTCTGGGCCACCTGCGAGGATCGGGCATCAGCAAGCAGGGTGTCTTGAAAAGAGTCGGTCGGTTGCACACGAGTAGACGGTACAAAGACACCGAGCATGCGGCCAGACGGACGGTGCTGAGTAGGTCCATACGACTACAGATCTACTCCAAGAGAACATCGGGGAGGGAATTCCAATCACGGCTCTGCGTGTCAGTCGGTTCTGCCATTGGGGTTTTCGGTGCCTACGAGCCAGCGGGGAAGTGGATTCGGGCGGGCGAGCGAAGAAGCTTCTCCTCGTGTGGCCGAGCAGTGAGCGGGGGGATATGGTACACGTGAGCTACCAAGGAAGATGGCGCGGGCGGGCGAGCAGTGAGCGGGGGTAAATGGTGTGCGGCCGACGATGGGGAAGAGAGGAGGAAGAAGAGTGGAAGACGGGGAAGAAAGTGCATTAAATCTCAATTCTACTAGTACTACTACCAGGATATACCGTCCTTCGGAGTGTAAATAGTTACACCGATGACATGTGGGTCTACCACAAGAGGGCCCATATGTCAGTTAATGGAGGACATAGGTGCGTAGGCATATTTGCGGAAGCGTGCTCTACTGGCAAACATGATGGCAGTACTGGGTAAGGCTGATTTAGTAACACCAACACGCTGGTTCAGCTTATTAATTACGTGTCCCATCTGCTGCAGCGTGTATTGTCACTTCACTGTGAAGACTAGTTTAATAGTTCTCTCTGACCGAGATGGGGGATAATGGATCGCGAGGACTTCCTTTCTACAGTATTCCTATGCCTCTACGCTCACTTCACTCATTTTGCTCCGTACCTAGTCACTTGTTGAAATCTGTAGAAAGACAAATACTCCATATTTGGGAACAGAGCGAGGCTTTTACTCCGTATTTGGGAACAGAGGGAGTATCAACATATGGAGGGAACAGAGGAAGCTTGAAATATGAACATGTCAATGGGAGGGAGTAAGCCCCATGCATGCATGCATGTAACATGCAACACTCACACGTACACATGGACGAACGCAACATTCACGCACCCATGCGGCACACAGCACATGACGCAACACACACGCTCATGCTCAAGTGCTCAAGCTACTCCCTACGTCCGTGAAAGACTATACATTTAGAGATTTACACATTGACCAGGGCATAATTAACGCCCAAAAGTATCAGACTTATGTGTGCATGCGACCATTGAGAGAAGAAAATTAAATGAAGGCCGTTGCATGCTGTAATTAAGGATAGACATGTAGCCTATACCTACATCACAAATTGGTGCATTAGTCAATCAATATCGATTTAGATTAAAGGCTAAATGCATTGGAAGTGTAGATATACATCATGTACTACACTCTTTGTTTTAGGCTGGCCATAGTGGGGGTAACATAACTAGTATCATGTACTTGGGACTCGCAAACATGCTTTTGTGGCAAACAATTAAAGAAGAGAGAGAGGGTAGTAGTAATATAGGTAGATACCGTAACACAATAAATGTTATGCTACTTTATGTCATAGAGTATGTGTCATGCATGGCAATAAATGAGACCATCTATGATAGTACTTTATGATACTATGCACTATAGATGTAGTATCATACACTAGTATCATATGCATGATACTAGTATATGTTACTCTCCACTATGACCAGCCTTATAGCCGATGTACACTCTTTGTTGGAAGACCGAGGGAGTACACGTGCATGCACTCACATACACAGCCAGGACGGTTCGCGCGCAAGGGTTGGACTCGTGTCGCGCCTGTGTAAAGTTTTGTTTAACTGATTTGTTTGCTCTACCAACTGATAGGTGGGACCCAGAAACTAGGTGACAATTTAACCAGTCAACAAAGTGCCACGTCGACTATGTGGCCGGTCAGTAGGGTGCAATACGGTGATCTACGACGAGCTAGTGATCGTATAATCACCGCAAAACTATATATAGTGACCGTCAAGAGCGTATTGTTACATACGTTGACCGTCAGTGTATTTTTCTCGTTTCAAGTTAAGCCATATTAATCAAAAAGGACACAGCATGGACTACTACTAGCACTAGTACTGCTTTGATGTGTCCCGTCAACTCGCCGAACGAGGAGAAGCTTGCTTACTACGCCTCTCCCTCGCCCACGCGCGCGGTGGTTCGCAGGATGAGGAGAGGGTTTTGACTATGGCGCCCTCTCCCTCGCCCTCGCCCTTGCGGTGGACGTGCAGCAGTTCAATCGGTGTCAGATTGCCAGAAGCATATTGTACTGTAGTATCATCATTGTTGGACCTTCCGAAGAGGCGAAGAGCCAAGTGCAAGGTTCACATGAGTACGAATTGTTGAACCTCCCGAAGAGGCAAAGAGCCAAGCGCAAGGTTTTATAGGAGTTGTCGTCCTAGTAGGAGTGTATTACAACTATAGCGAACGATGCTACTGTATGATGCCGCCACGTCACATATATCCAAAGTTGTGCCACCTTTTTTTCTCAAAGAGCGTGTTGGAGACCGTGCAACAACCACACAAGTTGCACGTACACATAACACATTTACTAGTAATAAATTCTAATGGACAAATGCCAGTATGCCACACAAGTTCATCTCCAATTCATGTGATAAATTTGTGCACGACTAGTCCACATATATTCACAGCCCTACCGTTCACAATTACCGTACTCCACTTACATGTTATAGATGGGCTACATGTCCTCCTCCAGGTTCCAGTCCCAGGTGTTCTTCATGGATGGCATGATCCATAGCGGTGGGCAACGGGAATCATTGCCGCAGCTTTCTAGTCCGGTTCCACACGATGAAGACTCATCCAAGCTGCAACGGCATAAATCAGGGATAGCGTGTCCCAGCATGTCATTCATCCGGCGGTGCGCAATGAAGACACAACCATGCTTCATGAACGGCAGGCCTTCTGTGTCATGCACGGAAGGTGGCATCCGCTTCACAATGGGGTAGCTGTCCCCGATGAAAAGCGAGTACTCTCCAAGAGTGTTCCTCGGCACCCATGTAGCATCACGGGGGTCGAACTCGGTGTCGTTCATCTGGTACATGCGGCATCGCAGATCTGGACACATGGTTACGTACATAGTCAAGGTCCATGAATAATAATGTTGTGCTCAAATATGGCGGTCAGTAATACTATGTAGCAAATAGTACTACTCCGGTATAGAGGAAGTAAAATAACCGGCTTATTATATGTAGCCACACTCTTGGCTACATGGATGAGATAGTAAGACATGGAAAAACAAAAAAGGTGGCAGCTAGTGGGTTCAAGTCTTCAAGGGCCTAGCTAGCTGTACGAGTCCTCCAAGGTAAAAAGTACTCCTACTAGTACTACTAAGTATACTACTAGTACAACAATGAAAGAGAAGGCGAGAGGGTTAAAAAATGGAATACCTAGGTAGATGCTGACGTTCCGATCGTGGTAGATTGTATGACCATGTTGCACATCAGTGGTACCATGGGTAACGATTGCTAAGATAGTTGATCCCAATATGCCAAAGTCAGCTACAAGGTTCCAGGTTAGACCGAATCGCGGATGCAAATGCACATCTAGGATCGGCGATCTTATTTTGATCGGGGGATGACCGGTCCTTGCAAAATAATGGAGTACTGTTAGGGATGCAAATGATGGTTTGTGCATTCCGTTTGTAATCTCCCATACAGGCAACCGGATGAAACAAGTCCCCTGGCTTGTCACCGCGGAGATGCGGCCTAGATGGCGCATGGTGTCTTCGAATGTGTAGGGGTACAAATCTGCGCCGCCAACATGCGCCAGCCTCTGCCGTTACTGCCTCTTGCATTGATGGCAATCCTTATGTCGAACACCGCGATGAGATAGTAATCGCCATAGCCGCGTCGCTTTGTCGGCGGGTCCGCAATTGCTATCTTCTTCAATCTCATGTAGGCATCATCATACGTATTCAAGCCCAGCCAGTCCGGAAGGCCGATCCCAATGGTGGAGAAGGGGTCTACCAAAACGGCCGCACTGCTGTGGATGTTGTGCAAAATGATGGTGGTATACAGCCGGAGGTATGCAAGCCAATCTTTGTTGGCACCGACCGAGACCTATATATAAGATGGTGGGCAGTGGAGAAATGACGGGATGGAAATGGAATAACTAAGTACTACATGATCAAACTCCATTACTGACCTGCTCATCGGACAAAATCCGACTACCTCTCAACGTCGGCAACTCTAGCGGAGTCAACGTGCAACCATGGCCAGTGAGCGGTGGAATGTTCGAAGGATTGTCCCATAGAAGAACCTTCTCCTCGAGGACGCATGGAAGACCAACAACCATGGCCTTTTCCCAAGCCTGTTTAAGCGGCGTCTTGAAAAAGTTGGTGCAGGAAGCACCGAGTCTTGCGGCGGTGAGGACATCGGAGAAGCGTGCGATTTCTCCCAGAGGATCGTCGTCCAAGGTCTCCCAGCCCTGACGAGGAGGAGAACCGCCTGGCGAATCCATGGGAGCAGCGACGAACTGCCTTCTCTTCAGGGGGAGGGGAACTGGCGAGGAGATAAGAGCGTAGTAACCGCAGGGCCTCGTCCCTTCCAACTGTAGATCGTTCCTCAGCGAAGGGGTGAGGCTATTATTTACTACTAGTACTAGGATTGCATTATACTGTAAATAATAGCACTAGTAAGAAATTTTTGGCACTAGGTATTAGTTTTTGGCGTGGATTAAGAAATTTTGGGTATGTTTTTGCCATTTTTTGTACGCGCCAACTAGTGTCAAAATGTCTTACATTATGTGACGAAGGAGTACATACTCATACTGTAGCAGTACTAGTACTACTTTTCTCAACTAGTAGTGCGATGTACTGTACTTCTTGTCTAGTTCTAGTATAGTGCACCAGTTTTGAACTCTTGAATCTCAGGGACAAGGAGCTATAGTTGGAAGTGGAGGGTACTACTGTTCTCTAGAACCATCGTTGTACTATCAATGCAGGGAAAGTACACCTGCGTAGTGGCCTAGTGGGTACTCTTGGTGCTCTATTCAGCCGCTCCTCTCACGTAGCTGGCCTACTCAGCCGCTCCTCTCACGCACACACTAGAAGCCTGTTTATCAGCGACGGTTACTGCGGGGGCAGAACATTTGAGTTATTTGATACATCGAGACTAGGCTTTTCGCTTCCATTTGTGGAGGTGTAATGGATCTTGTCGAACTTTGTTAGTAGTTCCTTCTTTATGAAGAGATGAAGCAAAGCTTTTGCCTACGTTTCAAAAAAAAACACGTCAATAGGAATTTCTTTTATAGTAGAACCGATAATGGAGTGAAGTCCATGCATGCAACGCCACAAGCTACAGAGTAGTAGTAGAGCACTTTACGTGCAGAGCCATATTGCACGGTTCCCAATGCCCCGCCAGGCTTTTCCTGCTCCTTGGGCTTAATTGGGAGGCGCTAGTTTAAATATGCTACTAGCTGATGAGGAAGCTGCAAGCGAGGTGCGTCTAGGGAGAGCACGCGAGCCACGGGATGTTGGGAAGGAAAACCTGTTCACGTGGCTAGGCTATCCAGTGCACCCAGATTGTGGGGCCGCACATCCGTTTGACTTCAAAACTCAAACTACCCATGTAAAATATTGGCTCGCAGCGAAGTGTGGTAGTACTATTTTTTTTAAAAGGCTGCCGTGCGTTCGGCCGGGATCGAACCCACAAAACGAGGTATACACTCCCGCGACCACTAGTAGTACTTGTTGGAGTACAACGCAACCTAGAATCGCCTTTTGTCGCTAGTAGTATGTACATTGTTCCTTACAAGAAACCCCTATAATGCAAGAAACCACTAAAATGCCAAGAAACTACTACCACTTGCATACGTGGCAGACTTAAGATAAGACTACCTTATCAACCATTGTACATGCTCCTACCAACAAAAATCCTCGAGTGACCTCCTACCTCCGGCCCGTCCACCTAGTCATCCTCAGCCATGGGACGCAGCTACCGCCGCTGGCAGAAGGCGAGGTCAAAACCGCCAGCGGTGCGGAGCCCATGTTGCGGCAGCTGATAACCCACAAGTATAGGGGATCGCAACAGTTTTCAAGGGTAGAGTATTCAACCCAAATTTGTTGATTCAACACAAGCGGAGCCAAAGAATATTCTCAAGTATTAGCAGCTGAGTTGTCAATTCAACCACACCTGGAAACTTAGTATCTGTGGCAAAGTGTTTAGTAGCAAAGTAATATGATAGTGGTGGGAACGGTAACAAAAGTAAAGGCAGCAAAAGTAATGTTTTTTGGTATTTTTTAGTGATGATAACAGTAGCAACGGAAAAGTAAATAAGAGTAAACCAGTATATGGAAAACTTGTAGGCACCGGATCAGTGATGGATAATTATGCCGGATGTGGTTCATCATGTAACAGTCATAACATAGGGTGACATAGAACTAGCTCCAGTTCATCAATGTAATGTAGGCATGTATTCCGAATATAGTCATACGTGCTTATGGAAAAGAACTTGCATGACATCTTTTGTCCTACCCTCCCGTGGCAGCGGGGTCCTATTAGAAACTAAGGGATATTAAGGCCTCCTTTTAATAGAGAACCGGAACAAAGCATTAGCACATAGTGAATACATGAACTCCTCGAACTATGGTCATCACCGGGAGTGGTCCCGATTATTGTCACTTCGGGGTTGCCGGATCATAACACATAGTAGGTGACTATACACTACTAGGGAAAAGCCTATACACAGAATCTTATCAGCAGCGCGCTGTAAAATAAGGCGCTGCTGCTAATTAGCAGTAGCGTGCTCGGGAGTAACTCGCTGCTGAAACCAATATAGCAGTAGCGCGCTCGCTCAAAGAAGCGCTACTGCTATAATTCCCACGAGGCCTCCACGAGGCTAGTTATAGCAGCAACGCGTTATAACGACGGGCGCTACTGCTACGTAGCATAGTAGGAGCGCATTGCTGCAATAAGCGCTACTGCTAAATTTACTACAAAAGTTTTGCCCCATCTCCTCTATCCGATCCACACACTAGCTCACTGGATCCCCTCTCAATCCCCCGCGCCGGTCCAGCCCCGTCGCCCCTCCTCCGTCTGCGCCGCCGTCACCTCCTCCTCCTTGCTGGACTCGGTACCGGCCTCCTCCTCCGTCCTCCCTCTCCACTCGCCGCTGGCCGACCCCTCCTCGCTCCGCCTTCCTCCTCCGCCCTCCCTCCGCTGGCCGCGCCGGCCGGCCCCTCCTTGCTCCGCCTTCCTCCTCCATCCTACTCACTTCTCCCTCCTCGAGTCGCCCCTCCTTCTCCCTCCTGCCCGCTACATTTTGATTTAGTAGCTAGGCTAGTTCATATGCAACATTTTGATTAGTTGATTTAATTAGTAGGCTAGTTGATTTAGTTGACTTAGAACATTTTGATTTAGTTGATTTAATAGGCTAGTTCATTTAGTTGATTTAGTTGACTTAGAACATTTTGATTTAGTTGATTTAATAGGCTAGTTCATTTAGTTGATTTAGTTGACTTAGAACATTTTGATTTAGTTGATTTAGTAGGGTAGTTCATTTAATTAGATGATTTAGAACATTTTGATTTAGTTGATTTAGTAGGCTAGTTAATTTAGTTGATTTAGAACATTTTGATTTAGTGGATTTAGTATGCTAGTTGATTTAGTTGACTTAGAACATTTTGATTTAGTTGATCGTTAATCCTTTGCTCATATTGCTTTAGGAAAAATGGCGCCACCACCACCACCACTATGTCGACTGTGCAAGTCAAGATGCGCCAGCAGCCTTGCAACTGGCAAGTTGTTCGGCATCTACTTCCAGCCGAGTTTTCATCATGCGGCGGTAAGAAATTAGATGAAATGTAATAACTATTTTGTTTTTACTGTTGGCATTACTGCATTGTGTCATTTTGCTTATTTTACACAGATCGTCCCATGCAATGTGAGGTTGAAATTCAACAAGCTGACAGGAGACACTGTAACATCCCAAATTTTCAATTTGGAATGTTATACATAGATCATCATTGCATATCATATTTTTGTTGCATTGTTGGCTTGATCCTAGAAATTCTATGCAACTCAAAGACCCACGGAGAGAGTTGGGGATTTCGTTATTTTCTTATTTGAGCTTTTCTCAAATTTTAAAAATAGGATCATTGATTTTATTTATTTTATTCTCAATTATTTCTACTACCAAAAAATTCAGAGAGGGAATAAAATGACTTTCCCAAAATAAAGAAATAATAAAGATTTAATAAAAAAATCAAATAAGATTTATTTTGGAGTTTTTCGCCTTTTATTTGAATTTAGGAAAAAAATGCGTGATTTTCAAAATTGCATTTAGGCCCCAAATAAATGTTCATCTTGTCCGCCTTGATTTTAGAAGCCGGGGAAAATTTATATCGGGATTTTTGGAGTCCGTTTAGTATTTCTTTTTATTTTTCTTCTGCACGGAATTATTTAAAAAAAAAGCGCACCGCCTCTGGGCCGTGCCCGAGCGGGACTCCGCTCGGGGGCAGCTTATATAAAGCGCCACCCCGGTGCCCCAGCCCACCAGATCCCGCCGCCGGCCCACCCCGCGCTCGAAACCCTAACCCTAGCCGCCTCGAGCCCCGCGCCGTGCCGCCGCCGCCAGCCGCCGGAGCCGCCGACTTCGCCGGAGCCGCCGCCGCCTCGCCGAACCGCCGCCCGAGATTCACCGCACCTCGTAATCCGCGCCGTTTTTTTATAAAACCGAGCGGTTTTACTTCGGTTTTTTTTCGGTTTTTCGTTAGATCGGTTTTTATTTTTTTCGGTTTAGTTAATTAGCGAGCGTTCGCTCGTTCGTTCGTTTTAACCAACGTGTTCGTCAGATCTGTTTAGTCAACGAACGTTCGTTCGTCAGCTCGTTCGTCGTTTTTCTTTTTCTCGGATTTAATCCGCGATTTTCTGATCGCGATTCCTGATCCGATTTTCGTTTTAGTATAACTTTTCACTCGTTTATCGGAATCAGGCGATTCAAGCGCCTGGAGTTTCGTCTCGAAACCCTCTTTCTGAAAAATCTACTTAAACCAGTTTTTACTTCTGTAAAATTTGACTTAGATCCAGATTAGTAAAATGAAGCTGTTTTCTTTCGCCGTTTGACTTTCGTTGCTTTGTTTGATTTGGTTCTTTTTGCAAACCGGAGTTCTTAAGTTGAACATTTTGGTTAGATCTTTTATTCGAGTTTTACCTGTGCATTAGATGAGTACTTATTGTATGTTCGTTTGTTTGTTTGTTTGCGATAGAATACCCGGAGTGCGCCGCCTGTTACTTCGAGTCTCTAGGTTTCGCGGATCATCAGCAAGGCAAGTAACACTGTGATCATACCTTTTCTACTACCCAGTTTTTATGCATTAGATCTATCCTCAAACATTGCATGATTAGGATCTAATTAAATTGTGGGATGGGAAGTAGTTGAGGTAGTACCTATTACCTGTTTTATTATCAAACCTTTGGGAGTTACTTCTACGTTTGCTTATTATGCCATGCTATGCTAGTAGACGTGGATTGGTGAGTGTATCCATGACAGATGTGAGATTGTTAAATTAATGGTTTATTTAAGGTGGCAACTTAAACACACATCTGGGTGGATTGAGGCACCTGGTTTCTATCAGGACTTGCCTGTATTTTCTTTGGACCGCCACCCAGGCTCAAAGGGATCATGAGATTATTCAAACTAGAAACTTACGTGTGCAGCCACAAGCCATTATGGGCTCTGGCATAGTTGATTAAGTTGTGCGAACTCTTACGGGCAGACTAGCAGATGTAGGGGAAAGTAGGTGTACCGGTCTACCCACATGTAGGGTGCTAGTGCTTCTGAAAGACTCTGTCTCGGTCATCCATTTGTCAAACACCATGTACTGCGAGGAATCAAACGGAGGCGATCGAGTCTTGTGGGGAAAAGTGTGCAAACCTCTGCAGAGTGTATAAACTAATCATGGTTAGCCGTGTCCCCGGTTATGGACGTTTTGAGTATCTAGTATCTGGATATCATGTGAATCTCATCATGTTACTCTAATTTAATATTGTTGGGTTTAATGAGTACTTTTAATTGGGATTGAGGATGCTGTCAACCATTCTCAATGTTTAACAACCCCCATGATAGTTAAATAAATTTATTCCTTTGCAGTAGGGGAAAATTGGCTTTATGCAAAACTATAACCATAGAGCTTTTCCACCAGCCAAATTGCATGTAGTGTAGCTTAATCCATTGTTATTCTCTATGTGTTACATCGCCAGCATATTCCATGTGCTGACCCATTTTCGGGCTGCAACGTTTCATGTTGCAGACTTTTCAGACGACGAGTAAGGTGCTTTTAGGTCATGGTTCTATACTCAGTGATGTCGTTGGAGTTGATGGACTCGCTTATCTTCCAAGTCTTCCGCTGGTATCGATTTTAGATGGCCTTAAGCCATATTTATTTCAATAAATTCTCCTTTGAGACATTCGATGTACTAAGTGTGTGATTGCTACTCTGTTATAAATCCTCCAAGTACTGTGTGGTGTCAGCATTACTGATCCAGGGATGACACTGAGCACAGAGATCAGACTGTTTGAGGTCTGGTCGCTACAAGGTGGTATCAGAGCACACGCTGACTATAGGACACGGTCACTAAGCTTAAGCCTTAGATCACTACTCTTTCTTTCCCTTTCTGACTCCTCATCTGTTCTATTCTTTAGGATGGCAGATGCAAGGATCAAGTTCGCACAACCAGATGAGAATTCACCTTTTGGTTGTCACTTGAAGGAAGCCACTAGATACCTGAACATAGGAGTACCAAGCTTCACTGGGACTTTCAACGCCACTTTACCCGAAGAGGAGCGCTGGAGGATTCAAGTCTACATTCCAGGAAGGACATTTGCACCAGTCACGGAGCCAATAGAGTTTACCTTTGATGCACCAACATGGAGCCTAGGAAAGAGCATGGCAGCTCACATCGCCATGGGATGAATTGGAGAAGTTTACTACAACGATCTCAAGAATACTATCTACCAGATTTGTGGGTGCCGAGATGAGCATTGGGAGATGATCACTACCAGGAAGGACAGATCAATTGCAGCTTATATTCAGGAGTTAAACCAACACATCTGACGCCAGGAAAATCAGATGTGCGCAGATATGGAGGATCTGCAGAAGGCTATGACCAAGATCAAGGAGCTATAAGAAGAACTCAAGGCTACACGTAAAGACTATATGGAAGAAATCGTCGCTCTAGTAAGACAAAACGATGACCTTAAGGAGAAGATTGGAGTATTTATGGGAGGATCAGCACCCAGAGGAGAAGAGGATGAACCTACTTGTCCAGATAATTATATCATCATCGACGACACCGACTCGGATCCCGACGATAGCGATGATGACTATGTTGATGAAGCTGGAGCAGATATCATGGAATCTGCATCGGAGCAGTTTTTCTAGTTGACCACCATAACAGTAGTAGAATTTTCCACCATTTAATTAGTTTTAGTCCAATCACTTTTGTAACGATAGTTAGACCATTGTATGCCCTTGTTTGAATTGATTGGAATGATATTGTGTGTTTTCTCTCATGTGCATATGGGTAGTGTTATCTCACTAGACCCCATTCTATTCTTAAACTCCCCCCTTTAAACCCTCAGATGCCTCCGAGACGCGACCCCGAGTTTGTTTTTCCGCTAGAGATCACTCAGTTGATTCAGCAGCAGAATACCTTGATTCAAACATTGGTATAGAACCAAGGCAACAACAACAACAACCCACCACCACCACCACCTGTTGACCATCTGACACGTTTCTTAAGGTTGAATCCGCCGGTGTTTTCCAGTAGCACCGAGCCGATAGTAGCAGATGATTGGCTCCGTAAGATAGGGAGGGAGTTGACCACTACAGGATGCACAGATGGAGAAAAGGTGAAGTTTGCCGCACATCAGCTTGACGGACCCGTAGCAGCATGGTGGGAAAATTTTACAGCCACTTACCCTGTAGACACTGTCACATGGAATCAGTTTCAGCAAGCTTTTCGTACTGCTCATGTTTCAACAGGAGCTATGGCCATGAAGAAGCGTGAGTTTCGCAACTTACTCCAAGGAGGACGGACAGTTGGCCAGTATGTGGATGATTTTAGTAATCTAGCACGTTATGCCCCAGATGACGTTGCTACGGATGTAGCTAAGCAGGAGAAGTTTCTAGAAGGACTGAATGATGAGATGAGCATGCAGTTGATGGTAGCCACTTTCAATAACTACCAGGAGTTAGTAGATCGTGCTCTTATGATTGAAGGGAAGCAGCAGCAGATTGCTAATCGTAAGAGAACGTATGCATAGGGAAAGTACAATTCTGGAGCTCAGCAGAAACCACGCTTTACCCCAAAGTCAGGAGGACACTTTCAGCATACTCACGGAGGAGGTAGCTCGCACAATCATAATGGCACAAAGAATGGAAACGGGAATGGAGGAAGCAATGGACAAAGCCGCACCAACCCGTCAACACCATCCAAGGCAGACCTGAGTCATATCACTTGTTATAAGTGCCGTAAGACTGGGCATTATGCAAATGATTGCCCGGAAGCCCAAAATGGAAATGGCAATGGAAGCTCAGGAAAGAAGCCGAACCCTTTCAACAGGGGGCAAGTGAACCACGTTACCGTGGAGGAGGTTGAAGCCCAGCCAGACGTAGTAATAGGTAAGTTTTTGGTTAAGGCATTTACTGCAGTTGTTCTTTTCGATACTGGTGCATCACATTCATACATATCAAGGGGATTTGTGGATAAGTTTAGCCTGCCCACTAAGACTCTTAAGACACCCATGCTAGTAAGTTCACCGGGAGCTGAGTTTATGGTCAGTCAAGGATGCTTTCAGGTGCCATTAAGAATAGGAAGGCATGTTTTCCCAACGGATTTAATTATATTGGAATCCCAAGGTTTGGATGTAATTCTTGGTATGGATTGGCTGTCGATGTATGGAGGAAACATTGATTGCGCTAGCAAGACAATTTTGCTTACGACACCAGAAGGAATAAGAATCAAGTATGTATCACGGCATGAGCCGAGGAGAGCACATGTAAATTCCTTATCAGGAGTTGTGCAGGAGGAAGTACCAGTGGTAAAGGATTTCCCCGATGTATTTCCAGAAGAGTTGCCAGGCATGGCACTGGATAGAGACATTGAGTTCTTAATTGAACTACTGCCAGGCACGGGGCCAATATCCAAGAGACCGTACAGGATGCCAACCCAAGATTTGGAGGAAATTAAGAAGCAGATTAAGGAACTGTTGGACAAAGGTTTTATTCGCCCAAGTTCTTCGCCTTGGGGATCGCCAGTACTTCTGGTGGAGAAGAAGGATGGATCATTAAGAATGGTTGTTGATTATCGTGGATTGAATGAAGTAACAATCAAGAACAAGTACCCACTACCAATGATCAATGATCTGTTTGATCGGTTGCAAGGAGCTAAGGTGTTTTCCAAGATCGATTTGCGATCAGGATACCATCAGTTGAAGATTCGGGAGCAAGATATACCGAAGACGGCTTTTACCACCAGGTATGGGCTGTATGAGTATACCGTTATGTCATTTGGTCTGACTAACGCCCCAGCCTATTTTATGAACATGATGAACAAAGTGTTTATGGAGTTTTTGGATAAGTTCGCCGTGGTGTTCATTGATGATATTTTGGTTTACTCGAAGAATGAAGAGGAACATAAGGAACACTTGCGTATGGTACTCGAGAAGCTCAGAGAACATCAGTTATACGCCAAGTTCAGCAAGTGTGAGTTTTGGTTGAAAGAAGTGGGATTTCTCGGACATGTTATATCCGGAGAAGGTATCGCAGTAGACCCCACTAAAGTTGTCACTGTGACAAAACTGGGAAGCACCAACAACAGTTGGAGAAATTTGGAGTTTCCTTGGACTCGCAGGATACTACCGAAGATTTATTGAAAATTTATCGAAGATTGCGAAGCCTATGACAGAGTTGTTGAAGAAGGATACTAAGTTCATTTGGACTAAGGAGTGTGAGGCTAGTTTCCAGGAATTGAAGAAACGTTTGGTTACCTCACCAGTGTTAATTCTGCTAGATCAGACTAAGGATTATGAAGTGTATTGCGACGCTTCACGTCGAGGACTTGGAGCAGTGCTTATGCAGGAGGGAAGAGTTGTTTCATATGCTTCACGATAGCTTAAGCCTCATGAGTTGAATTATGCTACTCATGATTTGGAGTTAGCAGCCGTGGTGCACGCACTGAAAATGTGGAGACATTTTCTCATTGGGAATCATTGTGAGGTGTACACAGATCACAAGAGTTTGAAGTACATCTTCATGCAGAAGGAGTTAAATCTCAGGCAGAGGAGATGGTTGGAGCTTATTAAGGATTATGATATGAGATTGCATTATCACCCCGGGAAGGCTAATGTTGTAGCAGACGCGTTGAGCCGTAAGAGCCACATCAATACACTAATGATGGGAGGAATACCCAAGGAGTTAGCCGAGGATCTTCATGATCTATGTTTGGAAATAGTTCCGAGAGGCTATGTAGCAGCAATGGAGATTCAGTCTACGTTGATGGATAAAATCAGAGAAGCTCAAAAGACAGATAAGGAAGTTGCCTCTATAAAGGAGAAAATGAGCGAAGGGAAGGCTAAGGGATTTCATGAGGATGAGTACGATACCCTACGATTTGAGGACCGTGTTTATGTGCCCAATGACCCGGAGATCAGGAAGTTGATTCTGCAAGAGGCACATGATTCACCATATTCGATTCACCCAGGGAATACCAAGATGTATTTGGATTTGAAGGAAACTTTCTGGTGGACCGGAATGAAGAAGGATATTGCAGAGTATGTAGCAGTTTGTGATGTATGTCAGAGGGTGAAAGCAGAACACCAGAAGCCAGCCGGATTGTTGCAGCCATTACCTATACCCGAATGGAAGTGGGACAAACTAGGCATGGATTTCATCACGGGATTGCCCAGGACTCGTTCAGGCTATGACTCAATTTGTGTTGTAGTCGATCGTTTGACGAAGTTAGCTCATTTTATCCCAGTAAAGACTACCTACAGCGGTGCCAAATTGGCTAAGATATACATGACAAGGATTGTATGTTTGCATGGAGTTCCGAGGAGTATCATATCAGATAGAGGAACCCAATTCACCTCAAAGTTCTGGAAGCAGTTGCACGAAACATTGGGAACCAGGCTGGAGTTTAGCACAGCATTCCATCCACAGACAGATGGACAGACCGAGAGAGTCAATCAGATTTTGGAGGATATGCTTAGAGCTTGTGTTTTGGATTATGGATCAAGTTGGGATGACAACTTGCCATACGCGGAGTTTTCTTACAACAACAGTTATCAATCCAATTTGAAGATGGCCCCTTTCGAAGCCTTGTACGGAAGGAGGTGCAGAACCCCGTTGTTGTGGGATGAGGTGGGAGACCGCCAGTTGTTCGGACTGGATTTGATTAAGGAGTCTGAACAGAAGGTAAAATTGATCCGCGACAGGCTCAAGGTAGCTCAGTCAAGACAGAAGAGTTATGCAGATTCGAAACGCAAGGAGACAGAACACGAAGTCGGAGACAGAGTTTATCTTCGAGTATCTCCACTTCGAGGAGTTAAGCGTTTCGGAATTAAAGGAAAGTTAGCACCACGTTTTGTGGGGCCATACAAAGTTTTGGAATGCATGGGAGAAGTAGCGTACAAGTTGGAATTACCTGAGGGATTGTCAGGAGTTCACGATGTGTTCCATGTTTCTCAGTTGAAGAAGTGTCACGCAGAGATGGCTGATATACCACTGAGAGATACAGTGCCACTGGAAGCAATTCAGTTGAAGGATGATTTGACTTATGAAGAGAAACCAGTTAGAATTATGGATTATGCCAGTCGAGTTACCTGCAGTAAGGTTATCAAGTTTTGCAAAGTTCAGTGGAGCCACCACACCGAGGAGGAAGCCACCTGGGAACAAGAGGAAGATCTGCTCAAGGACCACCCTCACCTATTTGCTAGCCAACCCGAATCTCGAGGGCGAGATTCATCTTAAGGGGGGTAGGTTTGTAACATCCCAAATTTTCAATTTGGAATGTTATACATAGATCATCATTGCATATCATATTTTTGTTGCATTGTTGGCTCGATCCTAGAAATTCTATGCAACTCAAGGACCCACGGAGAGAGTTGGGGATTTCGTTATTTTCTTATTTGAGCTTTTCTCAAATTTTGAAAATAGGATCATTGATTTTATTTATTTTATCCTCAATTATTTCTACTACCAAAAAATTCAGAGAGGGAATAAAATGACTTTCCCAAAATAAAGAAATAATGAAGATTTAATAAAAAAAATCAAATAAGATTTATTTTGGAGTTTTTCGCCTTTTATTTGAATTTAGGAAAAATGCGCGTTTTTCAAAATTGCATTTAGGCCCCAAATAAATCTTCATCTTGTCCGGCTTGATTTTAGAAGCCGGGGAAAATTTATTTCCAGATTTTTGGAGTCCGTTTAGTATTTCTTTTTATATTTCTTTCGCGCGGAATTTTTTTTTTTTAAAAACGCGCACCACCTCTGGGCCGTGCCCGAGCGGGACTCCGCTCGGGGGCAGCTTATATAAAGCGCCACCCCCGGCGCCCCAGCACACCAGATCCCGCCGCCGGCCCACCCCGCGCCCGAAACCCTAACCCTAGCTGCCTCGAGCCCCGCGCCGCGCCACCGCCAGC
>NC_041391.1:686127872-686298702 GCF_002162155.2 Triticum dicoccoides
CCGCCGCCCGAGGTTCGCCGCACCTCGTAATCCGCGCCGTTTTTTTTATAAAACCGAGCGGTTTTTCTTCAGTTTTTTTTTCGGTTTTTCGTTAGATCGGTTTTTTTTTCGGTTTAGTTAATTAGCAAGCGTTCGCTCGTTCGTTTGTTTTAACGAATGTGTTCGTCAGATCTGTTTAGTCAACGAACGTTCGTTCGTCAGCCCGTTCATCGTTTTTCTTTTTCTCGGATTTAATCCATGATTTTCTGATCGCGATTCCTGATCCGATTTTCGTTTTAGTATAACTTTTCGCTCGTTTATCGGAATCAGGCGATTCAAGCGCCTGGAGTTTCGTCTCGAAACCCTCTTTCGGAATAATCTACTTAAACCAGTTTTTACTTCTGTAAAATTTGACTTAGATCCAGATTAGTAAAAAGAAGCTGTTTTCTTTCGCCGTTTGACTTTTGTTGCTTTGTTTGATTTGGTTCTTTTTGCAAACCGGAGTTCTTAAGTTGAACATTCTGGTTAGATCTTTTATTCGAGTTTTACCTGTGCATTAGATGAGTACTTATTGTATGTTCGTTTGTTTGTTTGTCTGCGATAGAATACCCGGAGTGTGCTGCCTGTTACTTCGAGTCTCTAGGTTTCGCGGATCATCAGCAAGGCAAGTAACACTTTGATCATACCTTTTCTACTACCCAGTTTTTATGCATTAGATCTATCCTCAAACATTGCATGATTAGGATCTAATTAAATTGTGGGATGGGAAGTAGTTGAGGTAGTACCTATTACCTGTGTTATTATCAAACCTTTGGGAGTTACTTCTACGTTTGCTTATTATGCCATGCTATGCTAGTAGACGTGGATTGGGTGAGTGTATCCATGACAGATGTGAGATTGTTAAATTAATGGTTTATTTAAGGTGGCAACTTAAACACACATCTGGGTGGATTGAGGCACCTGGTTTCTATCAGGACTTGCCTGTATTTTCTTCGGACCGCCACCCAGGCTCAAAGGGATCATGAGATTATTCAAACTAGAAACTTACGTGTGCAGCCACAAGCCATTATGGGCTCTGGCATAGTTGATTAAGTTGTGCGAACTCTTACGGGCAGACTAGCAGATGTAGGGGAAAGTAGGTGTACCGGTCTACCCACATGTAAGGTGCTAGTTCTTCTGAAAGACTATGTCTTGGTCATCCGTTTCTCAAACACCATGTACTGCGAGGAATCAAACGGAGGCGATCGAGTCTTGTGGTGAAAAGTGTGCAAATCTCTGCAGAGTGTATAAACTAATCATGGTTAGCCGTGTCCCCGGTTATGGACGTTTTGAGTATCTAGTATCTGGATATCATGTGAATCTCATCATGTTACTCTAATTTAATATTGTTGGGTTTAATGAGTACTTTTAATTGGGATTGAGGATGCTGTCAACCATTCTCAATGTTTAACAACCACCATGATAGTTAAATAAATTTATTCCTTTGCAGTAGGGAAAAATTGGCTTTATGCAAAATTGTAACCATAGAGCTTTTCCACCAGCCAAATTGCATGTAGTGTAGCTTAATCCATTGTTATTCTCTATGTGTTACATTGCCAGCATATTCCATGTGCTGACCCATTTTCGGGCTGCAACGTTTCATGTTGCAGACTTTTCAGACGATGAGTAAGGTGCTTTTAGGTCATGGTTCTATACTCAGTGATGCCGTTGGAGTTGATGGACTCGCTTATATTCCAAGTCTTCCATTGTTATCGATTTTAGATGGCCTTAAGCCATATTTATTTCAATAAGTTCTCTTTTGAGACATTCGATGTACTAAGTGTGTGATTGCTACTCTGTTATAAATCCTCCAAGTACTGTGTGGTGTCAGCATTACTGATCCAGGGATGACACTGAGCACAGAGATCAGACTGTTTGAGGTCTGGTCGCTACAGACACTGTGACATTTGAGGCTCCTGGGGGGGCGTACACTATGGAGGTCGAGAAAGGACGCAATATGTCGCAGATTGGAGGAGATGGATGGGCCCGTTTCATCGCTCGCATGCGTCTTACTGGTGGTGAGTTGATCAGCTTCTCCTTCCGAGCAGAAAGACCCAAGCTAGCTGTCATTTATCTCAACCTGGTGGAAGATGATGAAGATGACGAAGATGATGAAGATGATGAAGATAATGAGGACCCACTCGATGAAGATGACGAGGACCCACTTCATGAAGCCATCGTAGCTCAAAGAACAAGGCTGAGTGAGGAGGAGGTGTCCAACCTGTGGGACATAATTCCACCACGTGCTGACTTTGTTGGGGTGCCATTTGTGACTCGCTTGACAAATACCATGGTTGATCGACATGATATGGTATGTTATACTTACAAATGCAAATCTCTGTGGGTATCTAACGAAACTATTAATAGTGTAGATAATCCATATGTACTTATTTGCGAGGCTATTTATTAATTGATATGTTTTTCTTATTCAGAAATTGGCAAAGAGCATATCTGTGAGTTATGGTATCGAGCCTGATGAAGAAGGCTCGGCTGGACTACGCCTTACTGCAAGGGGCTCCGTCACAACCTGTACTTATCGTGTGGACACGGACGGTCGCACACACTTAAACTCGGTTGGGTGGAAGAAATTCCTCGATGGCAAGAATCTTCGTGTTGGACAGGCCATCCTAATTACTATCAGGAACACCAACCGCCCAGGCTTAAGGATGATGATTGTCTTCGATATCATCTAGAACTACATATGTGTGTGTGTGTGGCTATATCATCTAGAACTACATATGTGTGTGTGGCTATATCATCTAGAACTACATATGATGATCGTCGTCAATATCATCTAGAACTACATATGATGATGGCCGTTGATATGACCTTGTACTGCTTGAGGATGCATGTTGACTATGCATGAAATTGTTATCTAGTACTCCCTTCGTTCCAAATTACTCGTCGTGGTTTGAACTGAAACCACGACGAGTAATTTGGAACGAAGGGAGTACTACCTAGTAATGGTTTATGAATTTGATATCTACTAGCAGTACCTAGTATCTAGTATCTGAAAGGGAAACTGAAAGGGAAAGGGGTAATGGGAAAATGATGAAAGATATAGCAGTAGCAAGGGATGGCGAAATCGCTACAGCTAGGTAATAGTAGCGCATTCTAAAAAAGCGCTGCTGATATCGTAAACAGTAGTAGCACTGGTAAGGGCCATGCTACTACTATGAGTTAGCTGTAGCGCCTTATTAGTAGCGCATCCTCCCGCGCTGCTGCTAGCCTCAAAACCCGCGCTACTACTAGGGTTTTCCCTAGTAGTGATAGACTTGCAAGATAGGATCAAGAACACACATATATTCATGAAAACATAATAGGTTCAGATCTGAAATCATGGCACTCGGGCCCTAGTGACAAGCATTAAGCATAGCAAAGTCATAGCAACATCAATCTCAGAACATAGTGGATACTAGGGATCAAACCCTAACAAAACTAACTCGATTACATGATAAATCTCATCCAACCCATCACCGTCCAGCAAGACTACGATGCAATTACTCACGCACGGTGGTGAGCATCATGAAATTGGTGATGGAGGATGGTTGATGATGACGACGACGACGAATCCCCCTCTCCGGAGCCCTGAACGGATTCCAGATCAGCCCCCCCGAGAGAGATTAGGGCTTGGCGGTGGCTCCGTATCGTAAAACGCGATGATTTCTTCTCTCTAATTTTTCTCTCCCCGAAAGCCAATATATGGAGTTGGAGTTGGCGCCGGAGGGCATCCAGGGGGGCCACGAGGTAGGGGGCGCGCCCAAGGGGGAGGGGCGCGCCCCCCACCCTCGTGGATAGGGTGTGGGCCCCCTGATCTTCATCTTTTGCGAGGATTTTTTATTATTTATTATAAGATATTCCGTGGAGTTTCAGGTCATTCCGAGAACTTTTGTTTCTGTACATAAAACAACATCATGGCAATTCTGTTGAAAACAACGTCAGTCCGGGTTAGTTCCATTCAAATCATACAAGTTAGAGTCCAAAACAAGGGTAAAAGTGTTTGGAAAATTAGATACAACGGAGACGTATCAACTCCCCTAAGCTTAAACCCTTGCTTGTCCTCAAGCAATTCAGTTGACAAACTGAAAGGGAAAAAGAAAAACTTTTACAAACTCTGTTTGCTCTTGTTGTTGTAAACATGAAAAGCCAGCATTCAAGTTTCAGCAATTATTATGAACTAACCATACTCACAATAACACGTAGGTCTCACAATTACTCATATCAATAGCATAATCAGCTAGCGAACCATAATAACAAAACTCGGATGACAACACTTTCTCAAAATAATCATAACATGATATAACAAAATGGTATCTCGCTAGCCCTTTCTGAGACCGCAAAACATAAATGCAAAGCACCTTTAAAGATCAAGGACTGACTAAACATTGTAATTCATGGTAAAAGAGATCCAGTCAAGTCATACCCAAAATAAACCAATTACAATGAATGCAAACGACAGCGTGCTCTCCAGTGGGTGCTTTTTAATAAGAAGGGTGATGACTCAACATAAAAGTAAATAGATAGGCCCTTCGCAGAGGGAAGCAATGATTTATAGAGGTGCCAGAGCTCGATTTTCAAAAAGAGATAAATTATATTTTCAGCGGCATATTTTCACTGTCAACGCAACAACTATGAGATGGCTGTATCTTCCATACTACATGCATTATAGGCAGTTCCCAAACAGAATGGTAAAGGTTTATACTCCCCCTCCTCCACTAGCATCAATCCATGGCTTGCTCGAAACAACGAGTGCCTCCAACATTCAACGGGTCCCAGGGGGAGCTTTGTTTAATTATTTTGATTTGCTTTGATCTTTTTGGATCATGGGACTGGGCATCCCGGTTACCAGCCCTTTTTCGTGAATGAGGAGCGGAGTCCACTCCTCTTGAGAATAACCCACCTAGCATGGAAGATATAGGCAGCCCTAGTTGCACATGAGCTGCTCGAGCATACAAAACAGAATTTCATTTGAAGGTTTGGAGTTTGGCACATACAAATTTACTTGGAATGGCAGGTATATACCGCATATAGGAAGTATAGTGGACTCATATGGAACAACTTGGGGTTTAAGGAGTTTGGATGCACAAGCAGTATTCCCGCTTAGTGCAGGTGAAGGCTAGCAAAAGACTGGGAAGCGACCAACTGAGAGAGCGACAACAGTCGTAAACATGCATTAAAATTAATTTACACCGAATACAAGCATGAGTAGGATATAATCCACCATGAAAAATATCATGAAGGCTATGTTGATTTGATTCAACTACATGCGTGAACATGTGCCAAGTCGAGTCACTCAATTCATTCAAAGGAGGATACCATCCCATCATACCATATCATAATCATTCTAATAGCATGTTGGCATGCAAGGTAAACCATTATAACTCATAGCTAATCAAGCATGGCACAAGCAACTATAATCTCTAAATGTCATTGCAAATATGTTTACTTCATAATAGCTGAATCAAGAACGATGAATCATCATATTTACAAAAACAAGAGAGGTCGAGTTCATACCAGCTTTTCTCATCCCAATAAGTCCATCATATATCATCATTATTTCCTTTCACTTGCACGACCGAACGGTGTGTATAATAATAAGAGTGCATGTGCATTGGACTAAGCTGGAATCTGCAAGCATATAACTCAAGAGAGAAGACAAGTAATATGGGCTCTAAGTTAGATAAACAATAATGCATATAAGAGCCACTAAGCATTTTCAATATAGTCTTCTCGACCCCCAAAGAAAGGAAAAGAAATAAAAAACTATTTACACGGGAAAGCTCCCAACAAGCAAAAGAAGAACGGGAATATTTTTGGGTTTTCTTTTTTAACTACTACAGCAAATAAATAAAGTACTACTAATTTTCTTATTTTTTTATTAAGGTTTATCAAACACACAAGAGGAAAGCAGGAAAAAGAAAATAAACTAGCATGGATATTACAGTGAAAGAGTATGAGCACCGACATCTAGCAATGAGTGTGTGTGAACATGAATGTAATGTCGGTGGGAAATACGTACTCCCCCAAGCATAGGCTTTTGGCCTAAGTTGGTCTATTGCCAGGGATGGCCTGGTGGATATCCGTATGTGTAGCTGGGGTCATACTGTGATGCAGCGGTTATCGCCTCCTGAGCTGCAGCGTGGCGTCGAGCAGCCTCCGCTCTCCTCTCGTACTCATATGCCTCCTCTCTGGTAATAATATATCTCCCTTTTGTCTGAAAATCAAAGAAGGCAGGAGCAGGAAGAGCAATATGGACTACATGCCGTTTGTTAAAGATTAGTCGATACTGAAAAGGTGGTCCAGCCCTCTCAATGAACTGGTGAGAAAACATAGAATCAAGATCTAAATAAGAAGGGGGTAACTCCATATCACCCTCACGAATGTCTAGATCAAGAAAATTAGCTAAGCGGGTTGCATAAATTGCTCCAAAGAAATCTCCATTACGTCTATTAAGATGCAACCTACGAGCTACAATGGCTCACATATGATAAGCTTGGTCCCCTAACACAGCGCTTCTGAGAATGCTGAGATCAGGGGCACACATGTGACATGCTTCATCCTTAGCATTTATGCATCTACCAATGAAGAGAGCAAAATAATGTATAGCAGGAAAGTGAATGCTCCCTATAGTGGCTTGTGTTATATCTCTAGATTCCCCCACAGTTATTCTAGCAAGAAAGTCTCTACAATTGGATTTAGGGGGATCCCTAACATTACCCCAAGATGGAAGTTTGCATGCAAGAGTGAAATCTTCTAAGTCCATGGTATAAGATTTGTCATAAAGGTCAAACATGACTGAAGGAGAATTACGCGAAGATGAAAAATCAAACCTCCCCACAAATGAACTTGTGAGGTAATGATACTGGGGGCATTTATCAGCTTCAAAGTCCTCAAGTCCGGCATTACGCAAATATGCGTAGAATTCTTCTTTAATTCCCACTTGATTCATACAATTTTCTAAAGACCATTCACAGGGCCTCACGGGAGCGTCTCTTGGTGGTTCCTCGTCACCATCACGCATTGCAAGCCTGGGACCTTGCTTCCTTGAAGAACCACCTTGGAACATCCTCCTAAACATATTGTTTTCTCTGAAAAATAATTCTGAAATTTTTAGTAACTTCAAATAAAAGTGAACCAACTTCAATAAAATCGATAGTGACAACTCCCACAAGTGCCTAGAGCCTATATAAAGCATTAGAACTACTTGGAACCAA
Source organism: Triticum dicoccoides (assembly GCF_002162155.2). Taxonomy (NCBI): domain Eukaryota; kingdom Viridiplantae; phylum Streptophyta; class Magnoliopsida; order Poales; family Poaceae; genus Triticum; species Triticum dicoccoides. The sequence continues at coordinate 686,135,105 of NC_041391.1, forward strand.
ATAAATTTGACATGCAAGCTCAAGAACATGGTCACCTATGCAGCACAAATTTGCAATGAATAAATCACTAGTACAAAAACTAATTGGACCAATGGAGGAGTCACATACCAAGGAACAATCTCCCCAAGCAGTTTTGCGAGAGGTGCTTTGAGCAAGGAGATCGAAAATCACAGCAACGGGGCTGGAACTCGTGCTTGAGTTGGTTTTTCGGGTTTGTGTGAGGCAGAGGAAGAAGATGGGTGCAGGGATAAGTGGAGGAGGGCCACCGTGGGCCCACGAGGCAGGGGGCACGCCCAGGGGGGTAGGGCGCGCCCTCCACCCTCGTGGCCGGGTGGCAGCTCCCCCCGCGGTGATTTTTGCACAGTAAATTCTCAAATATTCCGAAAAAATCATATTAAATTGGCATGGCATTCTGAGGACTTTTATTTTCGGGATATTTTTATATTGAGCGGATAAGTCGGGAGACAGACAGAAAAGTACTATTTTACTTTATTTCTACTAAATAACAGAAAATATAAAGAGGGTACAGAAGGTTGTGCTTCTAGTTTCATCCATCTCGTGATCATCAAAATGAATCCACTAACAAGGTTGATCAAGTCTTGTTAACGAGCTCATTCTGATTAACACAGAACCGGAGAAATTTCGAATAGCACTAAGTTACCTCAACGGGGATATGAAAATCCCCAACAATGAGTATATCATACTTTTTCTTGACAGTAGGGAGAGGAAATTCAAAACCTCCAAATATAATCGATGGAATTTTTCCAATAGAGTTGATACTATAAACTTGAGGTTGTTTCCTCGGAAAGTGTACCGTGTGCTCATTGCCATTAACATGAAAAGTGATATTGCCTTTGTTGCAATCAATAACAGCCCCTGCAGTATTAAGGAAAGGTCTTCCAAGAATAATAGACATACTATCATCCTCAGGAATATCAAGAATAACAAAGTCCGTTAAAATAGTGACGTTTGCAACCACAACAGGCACATCCTCACAAATACCGACAGGTATAGCAGTTGATTTATCAGCCATTTGCAAAGATATTTCAGTAGGTGTCAACTTATTCAAGTCAAGTCTACGATATAAAGAGAGAGGCATAACACTAACACCGGCTCCAAGATCACATAAAGCGGTTTTAACATAATTTCCTTTAATGGAGTATGGTATAGTAGGTATTCCGGGATCTCCAAGTTTCTTTGGTACTCCACCCTTAAAAGTGTAATTAGCAAGCATGGTGGAAATTTCAGCTTCATGTATCTTTCTTTTATTAGTAATAATGTCCTTCATATACTTAGCATAAGGAGTTGTTTTGAGCACATCAGTTAATCGCATACGCAAAAAGATAGGTCTAATCATTTCAGCAAAGCGCTCAAAATCCTCATCATCCTTTTTCTTGGATGGTTTGGGACAAAAAGGCATGGGTTTCTGAACCCATGGTTCTCTTTCTTTACCATGTTTCCTAGCAACGAAGTCTCTTTTATCATAACGTTGATTCTTTGATTGTGGGTTATCAAGATCAACAGGAGGTTTAACTTCTACATCATCATCATTACTAGGTTGAGCATCATCATGAACATCATCATTAACATTTTTACTAGGTTCATGTTCATCACCAGATTGTGTTTCAGCATCAGACATAGAGATATCATTTGGATTATCAGGTGGTTCAGCAATAGGTTCACTAGAAGTTTGCACGGTCCTATCATTTTTCTTTTTCTTCCTCTTAGAAGAACTAGGCATATCAATATTATTTCTCTGAGAATCTTGCTCGATTCTCTTAGGGTGGCCTTCAGGATACAAAGGTTCCTGAGTCATTCTACCAGTTCTAGTAGCCACTCTAACAGCATAATCATTTTTCTCACTATTCATTTCATTAAGCACTTCTTTCTGAGCTTTAGGTACTTGTTCTACTTGAGTGGTAACCATAGAAGCATGTTTGCTAACAAGTTTAAGTTCACCTCTAATATTAGCCATATAATCACTCAAGCGTTTAATCATAAAGGTATTCTGTTTTAATTGTCTACCAAAATAAGCATTAAAGTCATCTTGCTTAAACATAAAGTCATCAAACTCATCCAAGCACTGACTAGCAATTTTAGTAGGAGGGACTTCAGTTTTATCATATCTGTAGAGAGAATTTACCTTTACTACCTGTGTCGGGATATCGGGAGGTTCTTCAGTAAATAAGTAATTGAGATCATATACTTCTTCAACAGGCGGTGAATTAAGACCATGTATTTCTTCAATAGGAGGTAAATTCTTAACATCTTCAGCTTTAATACCTTTTTCTTTCATAGATTTCTTTGCTTCTTGCATATCTTCGGGACTGAGAAATAGAACACCTCTCTTCTTCGGAGTTGGTTTAGGAATAGGCTCAGTAATTGGCTCAGGAGCTGGCTCGGGAGTTGGCTCAGGAGGTGCCTAATTATTTTCATTTGTCAACATATTATTCAATAAAATTTCAGCGTCGTCCGGTGTTCTTTCCCTAAAAAGAGAACCAGCACAACTATCCAGGTAATCTCTGGAAGCATCAGTTAGTCTATTATAAAAGATATCAAGTATTTCAGGTTTCTTAAGAGGATGATCAGGCAAAGCATTAAGTAACTTGAGAAGCCTCCCCCAAGATTGTGGGAGACTCTCCTCTTCAATTTGCACAAAATTATATATATCCCTCAAAGCAGCTTGTTTCTTATGAGCAGGGAAATATTTAGCAGAGAAGTAATAAACCATATCCTGGGGACTTTGCACACAACCAGGATCAAGAGAATTAAACCATATCTTAGCATCACCCTTTAATGAGAACGGAAATATTTTGAGTAAATAAAGGTAGCGCGATCTCTCATTATTAGTAAACAGGGCAGCTATATCATCTAACTTACGAAGATGTGCCACAACAGTTTCAGATTCATAGCCATAAAAAGGATCAGATTCAACCAAAGTAATTATATCTGGATCAACAGAAAAATCATAATAATCCTGATCAGGAACACAGATAGGTGAAGTAGCAAAAGCAGGGTCGGGTCTCATCCTACCTCTAAAAGATTCTTTACTCCATTTAACTAGCAACCTATTACGTTCAAGACTATCCGGGCAAGCAAGAATAGCTTCAGTAGATTCAACATTAAAAAGGTAACCCTCAGGAATAGCAGGCCTATTGTCATCATCACTAACATCATCGTGTTCAGTTTTAATAATTTCTCTTTCTCTAGACTTAGAAATTTGTTCATCTAGAAATTCACCAAGAGGCACAGTAGTATCAAGCATAGAAGTAGTTTCATCATAAGTATCATGCATAGCAGAAGTGGCATCATCAATAACATGCGACATATTGGAACGAATAGCAGAAGCAGGTTTAGGTGTCGCTAGCTTGTTTATAACAGAAGGTGAATCAAGTGCAGAGCTAGATGGTAGTTCCTTACCTCCCCTCGTAGTTGAGGGATAAATAGTTGTCTTAGCGTCTTTCAAGTTCTTCATAGTGTCCAGCAGATATAAATCCCAAGTGACTCAAAGAATAGAGCTATGCTCCCCGCCAACGGCGCCAGAAAAAGGTCTTGATAACCCACAAGTATAGGGGATCGCAACAGTTTTCGAGGGTAGAGTATTCAACCCAAATTTGTTGATTCGACACAAGGGGAGCCAAAGAATATTCTCAAGTATTAGCAGTTGAGTTGTCAATTCAACCACACCTGGAAACTTAGTATCTGCGGCAAAGTGTTTAGTATCAAAGTAATATGATAGTGGTGGTAACGGTAACAAAAGTAAAGGCCGCAAAAGTAATGTTTTTGGTATTTTTGTAGTGATGATAACAGTAGCAATGGAAAAGTAAATAAGAGTAAACCAGTATATGGAAAACTCGTAGGCACCGGATCAGTGATGGATAATTATGCCGGATGTGGTTCATCATGTAACAGTCATAACATAGGGTGACACAAAACTAGCTCCAGTTCATCAATGTAATGTAGGCATGTATTCCGAATATAGTCATATGTGCTTATGGAAAAGAACTTGCATGACATCTTTTGTCCTACCCTCCCGTGGCAGCGGGGTCCTATTGGAAACTAAGGGATATTAAGGCCTCCTTTTAATAGAGAACCGGAACAAAGCATTAGCACATAGTGAATACATGAACTCCTCGAACTATGGTCATCACCAGGAGTGGTCCCGATTATTGTCACTTCGGGGTTGCCGGATCATAACACATAGTAGGTGACTATAGACTTGCAAGATAGGATCAAGAACACACATATATTCATGAAAACATAATAGGTTCAGATCTGAAATCATGGCACTCGGGCCCTAGTGACAAGCATTAAGCATAGCAAAGTGATACGTCCATTTTGCATCATGCATTTATATTGATATTTATCGCATTATGGGCTGTTATTTCACGTTATGTCACAATACTTATGGCTATTCTCTCTTATTTTACAAGGTTTACATGAAGAGGGAGAATTCTGGGTTGGAAAAGGAGCAAATATTGAAGGGCTATTCTGCGCAACTCCAAAAGTCCTGAAACTCCACGGAATACCTTAAAATAAATAAAGAAAAATCATCGCCAAAGATGAAGACCAGGGGGCCCACACCCTGCACACGAGGGTGGGGGGCGCGCCCGTCCCCCTGGGTGTGCCCCCTACCTCGTGGGCCCCCTGGTGGCTCTCCGATGTCCATCTTCTCCTATATGAAGTCTTTCGATGAGAAAAAATAGCAAGCAACCTTTATGGATGAGGCTCCGCCGCCACGAGGCGAAACCTTGGCAGAACCAATCTAGGGCTCTGGTGGAGCTATTCTGCCGGGGACACTTCCCTCTGGGAGGGGGAAATCATCGCCATCATCATCACCAACGCTCCTCTCATCGGGAGAGGGCAATCTCCATCAACATCTTCACCAGCACCATCTCATCTCCAAACCCTAGTTCATCTCTTGTATCCAATTCTTGTCTCCAAGTCCGGGATTGGTGCTAGTAGGTTGCTAGTAGTGTTGATTACTCCTTGTATTTGATGCTAGTTGGTTTACTTGGTGGAAGATCATATGTTCAGATCCTTTATGCATATTATTACCCCTCTGATTATGAACATGAATATGCTTTGTGAGTAGTTACGTTTGTTCCCGAGGACACGGGAGAAGTCTTGCTATTAGTAGTCATGTGAATTTGGTATTCGTTCGATATTTTGATGAGATGTATGTTGTCTAACCTCTAGTGGTGTTATGTGAACGTCGACTACATAACACTTCACCATTATTTGGGCCTAGAGGAAGGCATTGGGAAGTAATAAGTAGATGATGGGTTGCTAGAGTGACAGAAGCTTGAACCCTAGTTTATGCGTTGCTTCGTAAGGGGCTGATTTGGATCCATATGTTTCATGCTATTGTTAGGTTTACCTTAATACTTTTGTTGTAGTTGCAGATGCTTGCAATAGAGGTTAATCATAAGTGGGATGTTTGTTCAAGTAAGAACAGCACCCAAGCACCGGTCCACCCACATATCAAATTATCAAAGTACCGAACGCGAATCATATGAGCGTGACGAAAACTAGCTTGACGATATTCCCATGTGTCCTCGGGAGCGCTTTTCTTATTATAAGAGTTTGTTCCGGCTTGTCCTTTGCTACAAAAAGGATTGGGCTACCTTTCTGCACCTTATTTACTTTTGTTACTTGTTGCTCGTTACAATTTATCTTATCACAAAACTATCTGTTACCACATATTTCAGTACTTGCAGAGAATACCTTGCTGAAAACCGCTTATCATTTCCTTCTGCTCCTTGTTGGGTTCGACACTCTTACTTACCGAAGGGACTACGATAGATCCCCTATACTTGTGGGTCATCAAGACTCTTTTCTGGTGCCGTTGCCGGGGAGTGTAGCGCCTTTGGTAGGTGGAATTTGGTAAGGAAAATTTTATATAGTGTGCTGAAATTTTCTGTCACTTGTTACTATGGAAAGTAATTCTATGAGGGGCTTGTTCGGGGTATCTCCACCCCTTCCAGTAGAGCAAAGAGTTGCCCCTCAACCTAGTGAACCTATTGAAAATGAAACTCCTTTTGAATTTCCTTCGGGTATCATGGAAAAACTGCTGGCTAATACTTCTACAGGAGATGGAACAAAGCATCCTGACGAGCATCTTTGCTATGTGGATGATATTTGTGGACTGCAGGTATACCCGATGATGTTGTTAAGAAGAAGGCTTTTCCTTTATCTTTGAAGGAAGATGCATTGACATGGTATAGGCTATGTGATACGAGATCATGGAACTATAAAAGAGTGAAATTGGAATTTCATCAAAAGTATTACCCTATGCATCTTGTTCATCGTGATCGCAATTATATATATAATTTTTGGCCTCGCAAAGGAGAAAGCATCGCTCAAGCTTGGGGGAGGCTTAAATCAATGTTATATTCATTCCCCAATCATGACCTCTCAAGAGAAACAATTCTTCAGAATTTTTATGCTCGCCTTTCTGATAACAATCACACCATGCTCGATACTTCTTGTGCTAGCTCTTTTATGATGAAGACTATTGAATTCAGATGGAATTTATTGGATAGAATTAAACGCAACTCTGAAGATTGGGACCTCGACGAAGGTAAGGAGTCAGGTATGACGCCTAAGTTTGATTGTGTTAAATCTTTTATGGATACCGATATTTTCCGTAAGTTTAGCACTAAATATGGACTTGACTCTGAGATAGTAGTTTCTTTCTGTGAATCTTTTGCTACTTATGTTGATCTCCCTAAGGAGAAGTGGTTTAAATATCATCCTCCCATAGAAGTAAAAGTAGCTGTACCTATTAAAGTTGAAGAAAAGACTATCACTTCTAATGATCCTATTGTTCCCACCTCTTATGTTGAGAAACCACCTTTCCCTGTTAGAGTAAAGGATCATGCTAAAGCTTCAAATGTTGTTCGTAAAAGCAATACCAAAACTTATGTACCTCCTGAGCAAGTTAAAGTAGAACCCAATATTGCAATTGTTAAAGATCTCTTGTCTGATAATATTGATTGGCATGTTATTCAGTTCGAAGGTGAAACTACTAGAATTGCTAAACCCTGTGCTAAAGATAAACATAGACCTGTGGTAGGCGTGCCTGTTATTTCTGCTAAAATAGGAGATCATTGTTACCATGGCTTATGTGATATGGGTGCGAGTGCTAGTGTTATACCACATACTTTATACGAAGAAATTAAGAATGAAATTGCACCTGCTGAATTAGAAGGTATTGATGTCACAATTAAACTTGCCAATAGAGATACTATTTCACCAATTGGGATTGTTAGAGATGTTGAAGTCTTGTGTGGGAAAACTAAATATCCTGCTGATTTTCTTGTTCTTACTTCTCCGCAAGATAGCTTTTGTCCCATTATATTTGGTAGACCCTTCTTGAATACTGTTAATGCTACGATATACTGCAAAAAGAATGTTGTTACTGTTGGCTTGGATGATATGGTTCATGAGTTTAATTTCTCTAAATTTAGTAAACAACATCGTGAGGAAGAATTGCCTAGTAAGGATGAAATTATTGGTCTTGCTTCTATTGCTGTACCTCCCAGTGATCCTTTGGAACACTATTTGCTAGACCATGAAAATGATATGTTTATGAAAGAAAGAAGGGAAATAGATGAAGTATTCTTTAAACAGGAACCTATTCTGAAACACAATTTTCCTGTTGAAATCCTAGGGGATCCTCCTCCACCCAAGGGTGATCCCGTGTTTGAGCTTAAACCGTTGCCTGATAATCTTAAGTATGCTTATCTTGATGAAAAGAAAATATATCCTGTTATTATTAGTGCTAACCTTTCAGAGCATCAAGAAGAAAGATTATTGAAAACTCTGAAGAAGCACCGTGCCGCTATTGGATATACTCTTGATGATCTTAAGGGCATTAGTCCCACTCTATGTTAGCATAAAATAAATTTGGAAGCGGATGCCAAACCAGTTTGTGATCCTCAACGATGTTTGAATCCTAAAATGAAAGAAGTGGTAAGAAAGGAAATACTCAAGCTTTTGGAGGCAGGTATAATTTATCACGTTGCTTATAATCAGTGGGTAAGTCCTGTCCATTGTGTCCCTAAGAAGGGAGGTATTATTGTTGTCCCTAATGATAAAGATGAATTAATTCCGCAAAGAATTATCACAGGTTATAGGATGGTAATTGATTTCCGCAAATTAAATAAAGCTACTAAGAAAGATCATTACACCTTACCTTTTATTGACCAAATGCTAGAAAGATTATGCAAACATACACATTATTGCTTTCTAGATGGTTATTCTGGTTTCTCTCAAATACCTGTGTCGGCTAAAGATCAATCAAAGACTACTTTTACATGCCCTTTTGGTACTTTTGCTTATAGACATATGCCTTTTGGTTTATGTAATGCACCTGCTACCTTTCAAAGATGCATGATGGCTATATTCTCTGACTTATGTGAAAAGATTTGTGAGGTTTTCATGGACGATTTTTCCGTCTGTGGTTCCTCTTCTGATGATTGCTTGAGCAATCTTGATCGAGTTTTGCAGAGATGTGAAGAAACTAATCTTGTCTTGAATTGGGAAAAGTGCCACTTTATGGTTAATGAAGGTATTGTTTTGGGACACAAAGTTTCTGAAAGAGGTATTGAAGTTGATAAAGCCAAGGTTGATGCTATTGAAAAGATGCCATGTCCCAAGGATATCAAAGGTATAAGAAGTTTCCTTGGTCACGCCGGGTTTTATAGGAGGTTCATTAAGGGCTTCTCAAAAATTTCTCGGCCTCTCACTAATTTGTTACAAAAAGATGTACCATTTATCTTTGATGATGATTGTGTAGAAGCATTTGAAATACTTAAGAAAGCATTAGTCTCTGCACCTATTGTTCAGCCACCTGATTGGAATTTACCCTTTGAAATTATGTGTGATGCTAGTGATTATGTTGTAGGTGCTGTTCTAGGGCAAAGAGTTGATAAGAAACTAAATGTTATCCATTATGCTAGTAAGACTCTAGACAATGCTCAAAGAAATTATGCTACTACCGAAAAGGAACTTTTAGCAGTTGTATTTGCTTGTGATAAATTCAGACCCTATATTGTTGATTCTAAAGTAACTATTCACACCAATCATACTGCTATTAAATATCTTATGGCAAAGAAAGATGCTAAACCTAGACTCATTAGATGGGTTCTCTTGCTGCAATAATTTGATTTGCATATTGTTGATAGAAAAGGAGATGAGAACCCCGTTGCAGACAACTTATCTAGGTTAGAGAATGTTCTTGATGACCCATTACCTATTGATGATAGCTTTCTTGATGAACAATTAAATGTCGTAAGCACTTCTCCTAGCACTCCATGGTATGCTGATTATGCTAATTATATTGTTGCTAAATTTATACCACCTAGCTTCACATACCAACAAAAGAAAAAGTTCTTTTATGATTTGCGACATTACTTTTGGGATGACCCACATCTTTATAAAGAAGGAGTAGATGGTGTTATTAGACGTTGTGTGCCTGAGCATGAACAGGAACAGATCCTACGCAAGTGTCACTCCGAAGCTTATGGAGGACACCACGCTGGAGATAGAACTGCGCATAAGGTATTGCAATCTGGTTTTTATTGGCCTACTCTCTTCAAGGATGCCCGTAAGTTTGTTTTATCTTGTGATGAATGTCAAAGAATTGGTAATATTAGTAGACGTCAAGAAATGCCTATGAATTATTCACTTGTTATTGAACCATTTGATGTTTGGGGCTTTGATTATATGGGACCTTTTCCTGCCTCTAATGGATACACACATATTTTAGTTGTTGTTGATTACGTTACTAAGTGGGTAGAAGCTATTCCAACTAGTAGTGTTGATCATAACACTTCTATTAAAATGCTTAAGGAAGTTATTTTTCTGAGGTTTGGAGTCCCTAGATATTTAATGACTGATGGTGGTTCACATTTTATCCATGGTGCTTTCCGTAAAAATGCTTGCTAAATATGACGTTAATCATAGAATTGCATCTCCTTATCACCCACAGTCTAGTGGTCAAGTAGAATTGAGCAATAGAGAGCTCAAATTAATTTTGCAAAAGACTGTTAATAGCTCTAGAAAGAATTGGTCCAAGAAACTTGATGATGCATTATGGGCCTATAGAACTGCATATAAGAATCCTATGGGTATGTCTCCGTATAAGATGGTTTATGGAAAAGCATGTCACTTACCTCTCGAACTAGAACATAAGGCATATTGGGCTATTAAAGAGCTCAACTATGATTTCAAACTTGCCGGTGAGAAGAGGTTATTTGATATTAGCTCACTTGATGAATGGAGAACCCAAGCCTATGAAAATGCCAAGTTGTTTAAAGAAAAAGTTAAAAGATGGCATGATAAAAGGATACAAAAGCGTGAGTTTAATGTAGGTGATTATGTATTGCTATACAACTCTCGTTTAAGATTTTTTGCAGGAAAACTTCTCTCTAAATGGGAAGGTCCCTACGTTATCGAGGAGGTCTATCGTTCCAGTGCCATAAAAATCAACAACTTCGCAGGCACAAATCCAAAGGTGGTAAACGGTTAAAGGATCAAGCACTATATCTTAGGTAATCCTATAAATGTTGAAACTAATATTATTGAAATCGTAACCCCGGAGGAATACATAAGGGACACTTTCCAGAACGTTCCAGACTCCGAAAAGGAATAGGTATGTGTTACGGTAAGTAAACCGACTCCAAAACAAATTCTAAGGCAATATTTCTCCGTTTTGGAATATTTAGAAAAATAGAAAAATAAGTAGCAGTCCGGGGAGGACACGAGGCCTCCACGAGGGTGGAGGGCGCGCCCTCTCCCCCTGGGCGCGCCCCCCTACCTCGTGAGCACCTCGTGTGCCCTCCGGACTCCGTTTTCTTACACGATACGTATTTTGGTCTGTAAAAATTCATTATATATTCTCCCGAAGGTTTTGACAACCGTATCACGCAAATATCCTCTGTTTTCGTTTCGAGCTGTTTCCATTGCAGATTTGAGGATTCCGGAGACTCGATCATCCTTCTATGAGGGTGAGCCTATGCCATGGAAGGTGGACGGCAATCTTGCATCATCAACAACACCTCCACCGCCAACAACAAAGAAGGAGACATAATCACATGGGTATGGGCACTCCCCTCGGCAACTGCCAAGCTTGGGGGAGGTGCCCCGGTATCGTATAACCATCACAACTCCTATATTTACCGTTTTTTCTTAGTTCGATCCTATTAGTAGTATCTTGATTTAGTAGAATAAAGTCATGTCATGATCTAGTTTTGAGTTTTGCTCTATGATCCCTCTATGCAATCGAGTCCGTGAGCTATTTATAATAAAGATTAGTGTTGAGTCAAGGGCTTGATTACTTTGCCATGATCTTGAGTGAATAAAAGAAGAGAATAAAAAGAAACAAAGAGCTCATATTGATCTTATTGAAAGTAATGACTTCACATAGAAAGAGTATGATGATTAAAAGTTGTTGGGAGTTGGCAAATATAGCTTTGGTCATCGTTGCAATTAATAGGAAGTAATAAGGAGAGAGAGGTTTCACATATAGGTATATTATCATTGACATCTTTTATGATTGGGAACACTCATTAAAATATGACATGCTAAAGAGTTGATGTTGGACAAGGAAGACAACATAATGAGTTATGTTTTCTTATATCTGACATAAAGTATGTTGTCATGGTTCCTCTAACATGTTGAGCTTGCCTTTCCCCCTCATGCTAGCCAAATTCTCAGCACCAAGTAGAGATACTACTTGTGCTTCCAAATATCCTTAAACCAGTTTAGCCATGAGAGTCCACCATATCTACCTATGGATTGAGTAAGATTCTTCAAGTAAGTTGTCATCGGTGCAAGCAATAAAAATTGCTCTCTAAATATGCATGACTTATTAGTGCAGAGAAATAAGCTTTGTACGAACTTGTTGTGGACGCAATAAAAGCGACGGACTGCATAATAAATGTTCACATACAAGGGGCAATATAAAGTGACGTTCTTTTGCATTAAGATTTTGTGCATCCAACCATAAAAGCGCATGGCAACCTCTACTTCCCTCTGCGAAGGGCCTATCTTTTATTATTATCCTCTACCTTATGCAAGAGTCATGGTGATCTTCACCTTTCCTTTTTCATTTTGTCCTTTGGCAAGCCCAGCATGTTGCAAAGAACATGATATATATATATATATCTAATTGGATGTAGGGGAGTATGTATTATTATTGTTGACATTACCTTTGAGGTAAAAGGTTGTGGGGCAAAACTATAAGCCCCTATCTTTCTCTGTGTCCGGTTAAAACTCCGTAACCACAAGTATTGCGTGAGTGTTAGCAATTATGAAGGACTAAGTGATAGTTGAGTATGTGGACTTGCTTTTAAGCTCTGACATAGACTCTTTTCGATGTTATGATAAATTGCAATTGCTTCAATGACTGAGGGTATAATTTGTTGGTGCTCAATAAGGTTTCTGATTCATACTTTGGCTTTGTGAAAAGATCATCACTTTAACATAAGTAATCATATGACAAAATTTATATATGTTGCTGTTATGAGAATGATCATGATGCCTTCATGTTCGTATTTTATTTTTTATCGACACCTCTACCTCTAAACATGAGGACATATTTATTGTTATCGGCTTTTCGCTTGAGGACAAGCGAGGTCTAAGCTTGGGGGAGTTGATACGTCTGAGGGAGTCCTGGAATAGGGGGTGTCCGAATGGCCGGACTATGACCTTTGGACGGACTCCCGGACTATGAAGATACAAGATTGAAGACTTCGTCCCATGTCTGGATAGGACCTTCCTTGGCGTGGAAGGCAAGCTTGGCGATTCGATATGAAGATCTCCTCCCATTGTAACCGACTCTGTGTAACCCTAGCTGAGGGAGTCCTGGATTAGGGGGTGTCCGGATGGCCGGACTATGACCTTTGGCCGGATTCCTGGACTATGAAGATACAAGATTGAAGACTCCGTCCCGTGTCCGGATGGGACTTTCCTTGGCGTGGAAGGCAAGCTTGGTGATACGATATAAAGATCTCCTCCCATTGTAACCGACTTTGTGTAACCCTAGTCCTCTTCGGTGTCTATATAAACCGGAGAGTTTTAGTCCGTAGGACGAACAACAATCATACCATAGGCTAGATTCTAGGGTTTAGCCACTCCGATCTCATGGTAGATCTACTCTTGTACTACCCATATCATCAATATTAATCAAGCAGGAGTAGGGTTTTACCTCCATCGAGAGGGCCCGAACCTGGGTAAAAACATCGTGTCCCTTGTCTCCTGTTACCATCCGCCTAGACGCACAGTTCGGGACCCCCTAGCCGAGATCCGCCGGTTTTGACACCGACATTGGTGCTTTCATTGAGAGTTCCGTTGTGTCATCACCATCAGGAAGGATGCCGCATCCCATCTTTAAAGACGGCGTCGTTGCTAAAGGAGTTTTGGCTGTCGGCCAAACTCTCCAGCTAGGCAGGTTTTTGATGACCGCCAGTCCGGCCGCCGCGCCAACGATGACCTCTCAGGCCATCGAAAGCAATCTTCACATCAGCTCGGAGCTCGCTGAGCAGTTAGATCCGATGGAGCTCTTCTCCCTGAACAAACTCTTGGATCGCATCGCGGCCCTGGGAGTCGCTACTGATTACGACCAGATTGGGCTTAAACCTGATCAGAGAGAGATCGCCTCTCCCAAGATCACCCACCATGTTGAAGTGGTGGAAGAACAATGCGGCGAGTCTTCGCCCGCCCTAAGGACCAGATGTGTCCGGTTTCTCGATCCCTCCAAGCCGGAAACCCGCGGAGGGGAGGATGTCGCCCGAACCCTGAACCTAAAGTCAGGCAGTAGGCCCGATTCATTGAATAATATTTGAGAAAGCAAGCTTCCGAATTCGGAAACCGCTCGGCCCCTGAATCTTACATCGGGCAGGGTTCCGGATTTATTTCCACCCGCCCACCCAAATATACGAGATTTATCCCTAATACGGCAAGAGTCCGGAGAAACAATACACCACTACTGGGCCAGATTCCTCCTGGTCATGAACAGGATAAAGGACTGCCGCGAGAGAGAAGCAATTTCACTCTTCCTTAACAACTGCACGGACATCAGAATCCTCAGCGCCATAAGTCGCCGCGAAATTACACGATTCGCCGACTTGACATCCATAGTACGAAAGAACTGCGCGATTGAAAGCGTTTGGAAAACCGAAGATAAATTCTGGGACAATCCGACCCCGAATATAACACGACTCCGAAACAAAAGGGCGCATTATCTCCAGGCATCTGAGCCGAACATCAAAAAACAAAAACCCTCTACAGGGTATGGGACCGTATTGGAAGGATGGCTCAATGGACCCAGTAGAATTCATAATTCAGGGAAAGCCACACCAACGCACAGCCTCAGAGCATGTTGGATACTACGGCAGGTAGCCAGAAGCGGCGAGGAGCTTTTAACTCCAGCACCCGAAGAATACCTCCCCAGTACGGTGTCGACAGTCTTCAAGACGTTCACATCAAACAATGAAAGGAAATGAACGCTCCGCAACCTCACCGAAGTCTACCAAGTAGCAACAATAAACCCATGGAGTGACACGGCTATCACCTTTAACGCCAGTGACGAACCTAAATTCCGGACAGCCCGAGCACCAGCCGCATTGGTCCTCAGTCCGATAGTGGACGGCTTCCGACTTACAAAGGTACTCATGGACGGCGGCAGCGGACTCAACCTTATCTACGAGGAAACCCTGCGAAAAATGGAAATTGACTGGAGCCGCATTGAGCGAAGCAACACAACTTTTAGGGGAATAATCCAAGCCGGGAAGCATGCAGTTCAGGAAAAATCACACTGGATGTGGTGTTCGGCACGCTGGACAATTACAGATCCGAGGAGGTCACATTTCAAGTGGCCCCGTTCAGCAGCGGCTACCACGCTTTGCTAGGGCAAGAAGCATTTACAATTTTCCAAGCCATACCCCATTACGGGTACATGAAGCTCAAAATGCCCGGGCCCAACGGAATCATCACTCTCGCAAGTGATCCGGACATAGCGCTCCACGCTGAAAACAAGACAGCCGCACTGGCCCTGGTGGCATTATCTGAGGCCCTAGCGGCCGAGGAGTTAACGGCGTTGCGCTCCATGGTGGACAGGGACGACGTGATACTAGACAAGAGATCCAAGTCCACCTCTTTTAAACCGGCGGACGAAATAGTCAAATTCCAAGTCCATCCAACGGACCCTACAAAAACGGCCTCCATCGGGGCACAATTAAAACCCGATGTAGACGCCGCACTCAGAGAATTTCTGTGAGAAAATTGGGACATTTTCGCCTGGCACCCCTCGGATAGCCAGGAATCCCACGCAGGCTGGCCGAGCACAGCCTGAACATCATAAAAGGGTTTAAACCCGTCAAGCAGACCCTACAACGCTTTTCTGAACCTAAGAGACAAGCCATGGGAGAGGAGCTAGCAAAACTGCTGGAAGCCAGGTTCATCAGAGACATAAAACATCCGGACTGGCTAGCAAACCTGGTGATGGTACCAAAGAAGGACAAATCTTGGTGCCTATGTGTCGATTTCAAAGACCTAAACAAGGCATGTCCTAAGGACCCTTTCCCACTCCAGGACATGACTCATTGTGTTTCCTTGATGCATACTCTAGCTACCATCAAATCAAGATGGCAGAGCCAGACCAGGCCGCAACGGCATTCATCACCCCGTACGGCCCATTCTGCTTCAACACGATGCCCTTCGGGCTCAAAAATGCCGGCGTAACATATCAGCGCATGATTCAGACATGTCTGGCCAACCAGATCGGCAAAACAGTCGAAGCATACGTAGACAACGTGGTCGTCAAAACAAAACACGTTGATACTCTAGTAGACGACTTGAGGCTCACGTTCGACAATCTCCGAACAGATGACATTAAGCTCAACCCGGAAAATGCGTTTTTGGCGTACCAGCCGGAAAGCTCCTGGGCTTCATCGTATGCGGTAGAGGAATTGAAGCAAACCCAGCCAAGATCCGAGCTCTATCACAATTAGATACCCCAAAGGACCTCAAACAAATACAAAAACTGATAGGATGCGTGGCGGCTCTAAGCCGCTTTATCTCCTGCTTAGGAGAAAAGGCATTACCCCTCTATCGCCTCCTACGATGCACCGACCACTTCGAGTGGATGGAGGCCACCACGGCCGGACTCGAAGAAATAAATGGCATATTAGCAACAAATCTGGTCCTGGCCGCGCCCAACACGGGTGAACCAATGCTATTATACATCGCGGCAACCCATCAAGTTGTCAGCGCGGTGCTCGTCGTCGAACGAGAAGCGGACGGACACAAGTTCCCCCTCCAAAACCCAGTGTACTACGTGTCCACTGTGCTAACTCCATGCAAGTCACGGTACCCGCATTATCAAAAGATAGCATACGCGGTGTTCATGGCATCCCGGAAGCTGCGACACTACTTTCAAGAGTGCTCCATAACAGTGGCATCCGAAGTACCCCTTAATGACATTATAAACAACCGCGACGCAACGGGCCGGATTGCCAAATGGGCCATCGAGCTCCTCCCGTTCGACATAACCTACAAGCCAAGGCGAGCTATTAAGTCGCAGGTTTTGGCCGACTTCATTGCCGAATGGACTGAAGCCAAACTCCCTAAAGAATACGACGCATACTCCAACTGGATCATGCACTTCGACGGCTCCAAAATGTTGGCTGGCCTGGGGGCTGGCGTCGTCCTGACGTCCCCAACTGGGGACACAGTCCAATACGTACTTCAGATAATGTACACGGATTCGAACAACGCAGCCGAATACAAGGCCCTTTTACATGGCCTCCGAATGGCAGTCTCCATGGGCATTCAGCGCCTAGAGGTCCGCGGGGATTCAAATCTCGCAATATCCCAAATAAATGGAGACTTCGACGCCAAGGACCTGAAAATGGCAGCTTACTGCAACGCCATCTTAAAGATGTCAGCTCGGTTTGAGGGGCTCGAATTTCATCACATAGCCCGAGAAAATAAGCAAGCAGCAGACGTGCGGGCATGCATCGGCGCCAAGCGCGAGGCCGTCCCTCCCAACATCTTCCTAGAAAGGCTGTTCAAGCCATCTGTATCATGGGACGGAGAATCTGGAAACAATAGCCCGGACACAACTACACTGCCCCTCACCGAGCATCCTGACACATTTGGGGGCTACGCCAATGAAACAACGCCGTCAGCCCACAAAATAATGGCAGTCATTGCCCCTTGGACAGAGCCATTCCTAGCCTACCTAACTAGGCAGGAACTTCCCGAGGACCAAAACGAGGCCTGCTGCATAGTGCGGTGATCTAAAGCCTACAAAGTCCACGAGGGAGAGCTTTACAAGAAAATCACAACCGAAGTCCTTCAAAGGTGTATCTCCAAAGAAGAAGGACGAGACCTTTTGGCTGAAATCCATGCCGGACTTGGCGGGCACCACACTGCAGCCCGGGCCCTTGTAAGCAAGGCCTTCCGTACCAGATTTTATTGGCCAACGGCCCGGGCAGACGCTCAGGACTTAGTGCAACGATGTGTCGGTTGCCAGTTATTCGACAACCAAAGCCACATGCCGCCTACCACCCTACAAACTATACCCATTACCTGGCCTTTCGCGGTCTGGGGGCTTGACATGGTCGGACCCCTTAAAGGAGGAACCCATAAGCAAAAATACCTACTGGTCATGGTGGACAAATTCACCAAATGGATAGAAGCCAAGCCTGTAAAGACGGCCAAATCCGGACCAGTGATAGACTTCCTTTCCGGGGTTGTACACCGTTACGGTGTTCCCTGCAGCATCATAACCGACAACGGCAGAAACTTCACGGCCGATGAAGTCAAACTTTGGTGCAAAAACATGGACATCAAGCTCGACTACGCTTCAGTCTATCACCCTCAAACTAACGGTTAAGTCGAACGGGCCAACGGTCTCATTATGAGCGGCATCAAACCCAGACTAGTGCGATCCCTCAAGGAATCTGACACGCACTGGGTAGAGGAGCTTGACGCCGTACTCTGGGGGCTGCAGACCACGCCGAATCGAACTACCGGATTCACACCATTTTTATGGTATACGACACAGAGGCAGTACTGCCATGCGACATAATCCATGACTCACCTCGAGTGCTCATGTACGAAGAAAGAGAAGCCGAGCTCGATTGGCAGGACAGCTTGGACGCATTGGAAGAGGAGCGCGACGTGGCAAAGGCTCGTTCCGCATTCTATCAACAGCAGGCTCGAAGATATCAAAGCAGAGAAGTACGGGCCAAAATGTATAACGTTGGCGAACTAGTTCTACGCCTGCCGGACAAGAAAAAGGTAAATTAAAGCCCAAATGGGAGGGACCCTTCATCATCGACCAAGTACTGACCGGCGGAGCGTACCGTCTGCGAGGCGCATCGGACAACCGACTCGAGCCGAACCCATGGAATGCAGCACGCCTACGAAGGTTCTACGCCTAGTGCCGGACTCCGTGTTCGTCTCCTTCCCTCGTCCCTTTGTTTTATTTTTTGTTTTTATTTTTGGCAGTCCGAGATTTTGTTCCTTCTCCCTCCCCCCTTTTCTCACAAGCCCTTAGGGGCTCGCATGTGCAATATTCGCACGCACCCGACGCGCTACCTGCGCTCACAATACCTGGGGGCTTCTCTACCAAGAAGTTTATATAAAACGGGCCTCACGCCCAAAACATGTGTAATGCTTCCGCATGAACCTTTTATACACCATTATATGCATCAATATGACTTAAGTTTTGGCCAAGCTGGGTTGCCTGGCTCCTGTGCTCACCCCTACGTTCCCGTTCGTTCGGCTAGGTGGTAAAGGGAGCACCTCTGCGATTGTTACTGCCGGGTCAGCCGGATGTGTACCTCAGACTGGGTGAAGCCGAAAGCTAGCGTTCTTAAGGGAATATTTGGTCGGTGAGCTAAAAGATGATCTTTCGTATTTACTTTTTTGCCCCCAGATGCTTTTCTGCTCTTTCTGGCAGTTCGGACATGCACTTTAGGGCATGCCTCCCAGGGAAAGGAACCCCTAACAGAACTATTCTCTCTGGAAGATGTTTCTTACTAACCATGTAATATAACATAACTAGTTGGGCACTTGTCTGCTAAAGCACTTATGACCCCTACACCTTGTTTCCATGCATGCCCCAGTTCTTAGATAACCAAGAGAGTATTCGGGCACACTCCGGACTATAGGGTCCAAAGGTCGAAGAGAAAAGGTCCGCAATGACAAACAATCTACAATCCGGCTAGAGGACATTTTTATGTCATTTTTACATAGTCAATCCGACTCAACATATTCTTCTTCAATGCCATCTAACAGGCGGTCTAATTTACAGTGCTGTTGGGAATACTTTGCAGCCAGCTCCACCTGGCCATATGCCAAGCTGACCGGGATCTCCTTTCCGTCCGGACCTATAGGGCCGACCTCGGCCATGTGGTTTGGGTCAGCCTTCGTGTACCGAGTCTTCACCATGGCCTAGGCCTCCCTGGCACCTTGACGGCAAGCCAATATCTTCCATAACCAGAAGCGCTGCCGCACTCCCTCCAGCTTCTTGGCAAGCTCCTCAAGGCCTTCGGGCACAGAGAGGGATGGCCACATAGCCTGGATGACGCCTCGCATTGCCTGCCGAACTCGCTCGTGTAGTTGAAACAACTCGGGAAGATGGTCTCCCGATGAACCAGGCATTTCCTCCGCCGGACGACCCGTCAGCAAACCTATAGACATAGCTCTGTCAATCGACTTCCTCGCCGAATTCTTTTTTCGAAGATTCGTTCAAGCACTTACTAAAAATGTCGCGTCGAAGTCGTCGATTCTCCTTCACGGCAGAAGACAGCTGAATGCGAACATCTTTCAGTTCCTCGCCTAGCTGGGTATTAGCGTCTTGAAGCTTGTTCTTCTCTTGCCTCACCCTCGTCAGCACCTTCTCGCCAGCCTTTAGTTGGCGTAGGAGTTGTTGCTGGTCCGGATTTGCTCCGGCCTCATCTGTATTATTATAGTCAGGGTTGCACGCCTGCCGCATTTCAAAACGGAGGTACCTTTCGAAGCACACATTACCTGCGGGTGTCCCCTTGACATTCTTTGAAGCGACCAATGCGGCCTCGAGCTGAGCCTTGCACTCTTCAAGCTCCTGGGACAATTGCGTGTTCTTCTTTGTAAGACACTGCATAGCACATGATCCTTCAAACAGTTATCTTCACTGTTTCAAGTCTCGGGGGCTACTGACATATATAACCTTCAATTCTACTCACCTGTATGTCTTTCACATACTGCTCCGTGGCTCTGGCTAGACCATTTTGAGCAGCACGGAGAAACGCATCTCCTGTATTAAAGGCGTCCAACGCCTCTGGGGAAAAACACGCGTCACGGAGAACAGTCTGGCGACGCATGTGGTATAGGGCACTCTCCACCTCTGAATTAGTGGCAGATAGCCCGTCGGCGCCCTCTGTCGGAGGAGCGCCCGAGGCGCGTCCCGTGTCCGCCTCCGCTTCCGGACCCGGCCTCGAACCTTGGCCGGCGGACATAGTCCGGCGGGCTCTCTTCTTTCTAAGAAAATCATGAGCATTAGTAGGACTCAAGGGCATAAACCCTAGGCGTTAAATCCGCACACCATACCGTTGCACCGAAATCTCGATCTGGTCCGCACTTCTTTTTGGCCCGCCTGGTTTCAGCGGCCCTTGTTGGCTGCCCACCATGGGCTCGGCCTTCCGCCTCAAGGATTTACCCTGCGAAACGTTGTTAAGTGCACGACATGCAAGATAAAACATGAGAATACTGGGACTTCGGTCTTAGTTACCTTGGAGGCTGGAAGTAGTCCGGGATAGTCGGCCGTGATGGCCACTAAAGAGTTATCCTTGCTCAATTGATGAAATACTCCATCAACCAACTCCATGCATAAGTCCGGATCTTCTTGGGAGTCCGGATCGAGGGACCATTCCGGATCCTCGGGTTGTGGAGCAGAGCTGTTTATTTCCTTCACAGCCTGGTGCAGCTCCTGCGTTTAAACATTACTAGTCTAAGTACTCAACTACGGGAATTTCGAAAATGGATAGGCAAGTGAAAGTGTCCGCTCACCCAACTAGGAGGATTGTACATAGAGAATCCGCCTTCCGGGTTGACGCGAAGGAATTCTTCCTCTTCCTCCTTGTACAAAGCGGATAAGATTCTCGTTAAAGTGGCGGCCGAATGGCCCCTTGCGACCGCACCAGGTAGCATCATCCTCCCCGTTGAAATCCCACATGGGGTGGCCTCTGTATTGAAGCGGCTGCACCCCTCGTGTGATGCATATGTCAGCTTCCCTCTGAGGGTTTCGTGGGCGCCAACTCAGGAGCTTCTTCAACGGGGCATTATTGAACTCGGGGAGGCCGATCCGTACAGGGTCCGGCAGGGGGACGTCATCTATATAAAACCATTCCGAGGGCCAGTCTTCGGACACCCTCTTTGGGGTGCCGGATAGATATCCGATCCCGGCGATGCGCCATAGTTCGGCTCTGCCCACTTGATAAATAGACCCCTCCCGAGAACGAGGCACAAGGCAAAACAACCTCTTCCACAGAGCGAAATGGGCCTCAATGCCCAAGAACAGCTCGCAGAGGGCCACGAAGCCCGCAATGTGCAGAATGGAGGCGGGCGTGAGGTTGTGTAGCTGGAGGCCGTAGAACTCTAGCAACCCTCGAAGAAACGGATGAATTGGAAATCCGAGTCCTCTCATCAAATAAGGGTGTGTTTGGTAGCATGCATGGACCTAGCCTAGTTGTTCTCCTCTCATACATGCTAAGTGTAGACATGCTGAGTCCATGCAGTTGCTATTATTTGGCAGCGATGTATGCGCTGAGACATGTTGAGGTGAGACTTTGTTTGGCAGCCTGCATGTGTTTAGACATGCTGAACAATTTCGAATTTCGAACAATTGTTTTTGAATGATGAATAAAACTGGAAAAATATGAACACAAATTTAAACATATTTTGAATTGTTTTTTTGAAATTCTAAACATTTTTTGGAAAATTAAAATAAATTTTGAAATTCTAAACTTTTTGAAAATTTGAACATATTTGAAATTCCGAGCTTTTTTGAAAATTTAAACAAATTTTGAATATTTTGAATATTTTATAAAAAAATAAATAAAATTTGAATTTCTGATATTTTTTCCAAAATTCAAACAATTTTGATTTTATTTTGAAATTCCGAACATTGTTGATTTTTAAAAAAAATTGAAATTCTAAACATTTATTGAAAATTCAAATAAAATTTGAAATTATGAACATTTTTTGAAAATTTAAACAATTTTGAAATCCTAAACTTTTTCAAAAATTTGAAGAAATTTTGAAATTCTAAACTTTTTCATAAATTTAAACAAGATTTTAAATTCAGAACATTTTTTGAAAATATAAACATATCTAGACGTGGTCTGGTGGGTGGGGACGAGTGTCAGGGCCAGCATGGCTGCCTCCATGCACCCTGTCTGGGGTGCATGAGATGACCATAGCTGAGGGCCCTTTTATGCATGAGATGAGCATAGCCCATGTGAGCTCATGCACCCTACCAAACAAGCAAAAGTGGGTCGGATTGGGAACTTTTGCCCTCATGCACCCTTCATGCACCCTACAAAACACACCCTAGGGGACTAGGCATACCCGCTCTCCTCAAGAGGGATTGGGGACGCTCTCCGCCTGCTCTCCGTCGCTATAGGTAGCAATCCCGGCTTGGACTGGGACCATATATGCTGGGGGGAGAAGCCCCTTGGACTGAAGCACTACTAGCTCGCTATGCGGGATGGAACACCGCCCCCAATCTCCGGGCCAAGCGCTGGAGGGGCGAGAGGAGGAGCTGCACCGACCAGCCATGGTGGAATGGATCTCTGTCGAAGGCACTCTGATGAAATCTCGTGGAGGGAAGATGGTGTGAATTGGATCTAAATCCCCGTCTCTTTTATGGGCGGTTCATTAACGCAACCAGGGGGTAACTGAAAAAATCCCCTGGCTTTTCGCATTCGTTTGACACGTGGAAGATGGTCATTATGGGGCACAGAAGCAGAGGAGGGCAGCATGCACTAGAAGTCGGACACTATTCGACGGATACAGAGAATTTGCGGGAGAACCCACCTTGCAATGCTGAAGACAATTTGCGCGCCGGACTCGTCGTCATTGAAGCCTGGTTCGGGGGCTACTGAGGGAGTCCTGGATTAGGGGGTGTCCGGATGTCCGGACTATGACCTTTGGCCAGACTCCTGGGCTATGAAGATACAAGATTGAAGACTCCGTCCCGTGTCCGGATGGGACTTTCCTTGGCGTGGAAGGCAAGCTTGGCGATACGATATGAAGATCTCCCATTGTAACCGACTCTGTGTAACCCTAGTCCTCTCCGGTGTCTATATAAACGACGAACAACAATCATACCATAGGCTAGATTCTAGGGTTTAGCCACTCCGATCTCGTGGTAGATCTACTCTTGTACTACCCATATCATCAATATTAATCAAGCAGGAGTAGGGTTTTACCTCCATCGAGAGGGCCCGAACCTTGGTAAAAACATCGTGTCCCTTGTCTCCTGTTACCATCCGCCTAGACGCACAGTTCGGGACCCCCTACCCGAGATCCACCGGTTTTGACACCGACACTAGCCCTCTCCGGTGTCTATATAAACCGGAGAGTTTTAGTCCGTAGGACGAACAACAATCATACCATAGGCTAGCTTCTAGGGTTTAGCCTCTCTGATCTCGTGGTAGATCAACTCTTGTACTACCCATATCATCAATATTAATCAAGCAGGAGTAGGGTTTTACCTCCATCGAGAGGGCCCGAACCTGCGTAAAAACATCATGTCCCTTGTCTCCTGTTACCACCCGCCTAGACGCATAGTTCGCGACCCCCTACTCGAGATCCGCCGGTTTTGACACCGACATTGGTGCTTTCATTGAGAGTTCCTCTGTGTCGTCACCCTTAGGCCCGATGGCTTCTTCGATCGTCAACCACGACGCGGTCAAGGGTGAGACTTTTCTCCCCGGACGGATCTTCGTATTCGGCGGCTTCGCATTGCGGGCCAATTCGCTTGGCCATCTGGAGCAGATCGAAAGCTACGCCCCTGGCCATCAGGTCAGATTTGGAAGCTTAAACTACACGGCCGACATCCGCGGGGACTTGATCTTCGACGGATTCGAGCCACGGCCGAGCACGCCGCACTGTCACGATGGGCATGATCTAGCTCTGCCGCCGGACAGTGCCCAGAGCGCCGCTCAGGTGTCCGCTTCGCCCCTAGCTCGGAGCCGACCACGCCAGTCGGGGATGGACGGTTGGACGCCGCCCCAGGAGCAGCAATTTCTACGGCGATCGAGCCGAATACCGGCCTAGTCCTTTGTGAGGCCTGTGACTCCAAGGTGCCGGACTCCTTTCCGGACTCCAAATCTTTCGCGCCCCTTCTGATCGAACCCAATTGGGCTCCGATCATGGATTTCACCGCCGCGGACGTCTTTCGGTACTCGCCCTTTGGCGACATCCTGAATTCACTAAAGTCTCTCTCTTTGTCAGGAGAGCCCTGGCCGGACTATGGTCAGCAAGGTTGGGATGCGGACGATGAAGAAATTCGAAACCCACCCACCACCCACTTTGTAGCCACTGTCGACAATCTAACCAGCATGCTCGACTTCGACTCCGAAGACATCGACGGTATGGACGTCGATGAAGGAGATGACCAAGAACCAGCACCTATAGAGCACTGGAAAGCCACCTCGTCATATGACATATACATGGTGGACACCCCTAAAGCAGGGGATGGCGATGAAAAATGGAGTATGACCCCTCCAAGAAGCAACCTAAGCGCCGACGTCAGCGGCGCCGCTCTAAATCCCGCCAAAGTAAAAACGGCGAGTCCGGCACTGGAGACAACAACACCCCGGACAGTGCCGAAGACAACCCCCTCCAGCAGGATCCAGCGCAGGAGGACGGAGAAGCCAGCCCTCATGAGAGAGAGGCAGACAGGGAGGTCGAGGACGACAATTATATACCTCCCTCCGAAGACAAGGCAAGCCTCGACGACGATGAATTTGTCGTGCCAGAGGATCCCTTCAAACAAGAGCGTTTCAAACGCAGGCTCATGGCCACGGCAAGCAGCCTCAAGAAAAAACAACAGCAGCTTAGAGCTGACCAAGACTTGCTAGCCGACAGATGGACTGAAGTCCTGGTGGTCGAAGAGTATAAACTCGAACGCCCCTCCAAGAGCTACCCAAAGCGCATGCTGCTACCCCAACTAGAGGAGGAAGCAACTAAACCTACATTACCAGCGTATGATGCGCCCGATCGGCCACCCCGTGGCCGCGACAAAGAGGCCTTTCGACCCTCAACTCAAGCCGCACCCCGGCGCCGCTCCAAAAATACCAGAGCATGGGGAAACACAACAGACCTGCGAGACATATTGGAGGATAAGGCAAGGCAAACAAGATCGATCTACGGATCGCGTGGGCGCCCCACGTCACATGACGATAACCTTCACGCCGGATACGATAAATACGGCCAGGCCGAACACAACAGACAAAGCTCATCCGAGCTACGTCGCGATATAGCCCAGTACAGGGGCGCCGCACACCCACTATGCTTCACAGACGAAGTAATGGATCATCAAATCCCCGAGGGTTCTAAACCCGTAAACATCGAATCATACGATGGCACAACAGATCCCGCGGTGTGGATCGAGGATTATCTCCTTCATATCCACATGGCCCGTGGTGATGATCTACACGCCATCAAATACCTCCCGCTCAAGCTTAAAGGACCAGCCCGGCATTGGCTTAACAACCTTCCAGCAGAGTCAATTAGTTGCTGGGAGGACCTGGAATCCGCATTCCTTGACAACTTCTAGGGTACTTATGTGTGACCACCAGACGCCGATGACCTAAGCCACATAATCCAGCAGCCAGAGGAATCGGCCAGACAATTGTGGACACGGTTCCTAACCAAGAAAAATCAAATAGTCGACTGTCCGGACGCAGAGGCCCTTGCAGCCTTCAGGCACAACATCCGAGACGAATGGCTTGCCCGGCACCTAGGACAGGAAAAGCCAAAATCTATGGAAGCCCTCACGACACTCATGACCCGCTTTTGCGTGGGAGAAGACAGCTGTCTAGCTCGTGGCAATAACATAACCAAGAGCCCTGGCAATTCGGATACCAAGGACAACAATGGCAGGTCACGTCGCAACAAGCACAAGCGCCGCATTAACGGCGACAATAATGAGGATATGGCAGTTAATGCCGGATTCAGAGGCTCTAAACCCGGTCAGCGGAAGAAGCCATTCAAAAGAAACCCTTCGGGCCCATCCAGTTTAGACTGGATACTCGATCGCTCGTGCCAGATACACGGCACCCCCGAACGACCAGCCAACCACACCAACAGGGATTGTTAGGTGTTCAAGCAGGCAGGCAAGTTAAGTGCTGAAACCAGAGACAAGGGGCTGCATAGCGATGATGAGGAGGAGCCCCGGCCGCCGAACAACAGAGGACAGAAGGGCTTCCCCCGCAAGTGCGGATGGTGAACATGATATACGCAACCCATATCCCCAAAAGGGAGCGGAAGCGTGCTCTCAAGGACGTCTATGCGTTGGATCCAGTCGCCCCAAAGTTCAACCCATGGTCCTCCTTCCTGATCACTTTTGATCGAAGGGACCACCCCACTAGCATTCGTCACGGCGGATTCGCCGCATTGGTCCTAGACCCAATCATTGACGGATTTCACCTCACTAGAGTCCTCATGGACGGCGGCAGCAGCCTGAACCTGCTTTATCAGGATACAGTGCGAAAAATGGGTATAGATCCCTCAAGGATTAAACCCACAAAGACAACCTTTAAAGGCGTCATACCAGGTGTAGAAGCCAACTGTACAGGCTTGGTTACACTCAAAGTGGTCTTCGGATCCCCGGATAATTTCCGAAGCGAAGAGTTAATCTTCAAAATAGTCCCATTCTGCAGTGGCTATCACGCCCTGCTCGGACGAACCGCATTCGCAAAATTCAATGCGGTGCCGCACTACGCATATCTCAAGCTCAAGATGTCAGGCCCTCGCGGAGTCATTACGGTTAATGGAAACACCGAACGCTCTCTCCGAACGGAGGAGCACACGGCGGCCCTGGCGGCAGAAGTACAAAGTAGCCTCTCAAGGCAATTCTCCAATCTGGGTGTTAAACATCTGGACAACGTCAAGCGCGCCCGAAGTAACCTACAACAAAACCGGCTGGCACGTTCCGAGCAAGCATAGCAGTGCAGCCCCAACCCCAGCCCTCGCCAAATGGCGATAGTGATACCACGCATACATAATTACGCTCTGGAAATACCATGGGCATAAGGGGCGGGGCACAACCACGGCGTGCCCAGAATGCGGCTCAACCGCACTAGGGGATCCCTATTATGTCGTTTCCTTTTTTCATATACTTTCAGGACCCAACTATTCGGAAGGCCTGTCCGGCAATACACTCGCTGAACGCACGATGCAACAGCCAGGGAGACAACAAGCCACGTCAAATGTCCAGGTGGTCTCTATAACGAGCTAAATACCTGTTTTACTTAAAGTCTTGTAGCTTGCCCCGGGAGGGGGACATGTAAAATAATCCCATCTCTTGCTTTTCACACTATTTGTATCGTTCTGCTTTCACAGCAGCCTTTTTTAATAAATAATACATAGCTCCTATCTATTATTGTATTCATTTATTTTTATACAAGTATGTTCAGTCATGACATTCTGCAACCGTACACTTTGGTACGGCTAATACACCAGGGGCTTAAGTACCCCATAACACGGTGTGAGAAGACCGAACACTCTCATGAGTGCGGCACCCCAAACTTATAGCGTTATATGCATCGGCTCCGAATCATGTCTTGGGTCAATAGTTGGGTTTGCCTGGCTCCCATGTTTTGGTACCTTACGTTCCTCAATGTCGGCTAAGGTAGCGCTGGGAGAACTACTGCGATTGTGCCCCAGTTGAGCTGGGTTAACACCTCAGTAGAGAAAGCTAAAACTTATCATCATGATAGTGCGAGAGACCAGTCGCTATTCGAGAGGTTTTTTCGAGTCCCTAAAGACTTATGCCGCTTAGAGCGAGGAGCCGGATTTATCCGGCCTAGGCGTGGATAGCGCCCCGAACTCGGTCTTCCGAATACTAGGGGCTTCGCCGAAATTTAAAATTATAGAATTCTATGGCTAAGTGAGAGTGATAAAGCATTATAAGTCCGATGGCCTAGTTCGTTGTGTTGAGCGCCTCCCTAGATGGACCCAAGAATGGGAATAAGAGCGCTCAGGTTTATCCCGAACACCCCAGCACTCATGGCATGGGGGTAGAAGCCGACGACTTGCATCTCTCAGATTTCATAAATGGCCGCACAGAAGGTAATATTTTAAATTCAAAAGGCGTTGCTTAGCGCATATGAACAAGTTTTCAGCGCACAGGACAAACACAAGCGAGTTTACTCAAAAATTACATCCCCAGTACATTCATTCGCTACAAGACGGGCACCCTTCAAGACGCCCTCATAATACATCTCGGGCTTGCGATGCTCCTTCCCCTCCGATGGCCCATCCTTCACCAGCTTCTCAGCATCTAGCTTGCCCCAGTGCACTTTAGCACGGGCAAAAGCCCTACGGGCACCCTCGATACACATGGAACGCCTGATGACTTCAAGCCGTGGACAGGCATCCACCAGCCGCCGCACCAGCCCAAAGTAGCTCAAAGGCAAGACCTCACCAGGCCACAACCGGCCTATCAGGCCCTTCATGGCCTGCTCGGCCGCCTTATGAAGCTCGACCAGCTGCTTCAGCTGGTCGCTCAAGGGCACCGGGTGTCCGGCCTCAGCATACTGGGACCAGAGCACTTTCTCCGCCGAGCTTCCTTCCTCGGCTCGGTAGAATGCGGCGGCATCGGATACACTATGGGGCAGATCTGCGAATGCTCTAGAGAGCTCCGGATTCGGGTAAGTAACAGGTAATTTACTTTCACATGCTTGCTTTGCATAAAGAATGCCTTACCCGCCGCAATCTTTTTCATCGCCTCAATCTCCTGGAGGGCTTTTTGGGCTTTGGCCTTGATAGATTTGGCGCTTTCATGTGCCGAGGCAAGCTCGGACTCTCGAGTCTTCGAGTCAAGCTCTAACCTCTCATGTTTTTTCACAAGAGCATCGAGCTCTTGCCGCACCTCCGCCGCCTGCGCCTCTTGCTTCTCTCGCTCTGAGCGCTCCATGGCCGCATTATCTGCGGCCTTGGAAAGCGCTTCCTTCAGAGTTGCCACCTGAGTTGTGGCCCCTGCAACATTCACGTTGGTCCTGTCATTATTTGCAACCAGGTATTTCTATATACATTTACATACGGTATTACATACCCTCCTTGTCCTCGAGCTGCTTCTTGGCACGGCCGAGCTCGTCTCAGACCGCTCGAGGCTCTGCTTCAATGCGTCGACCTCTGCAGTCAGTGCGGTAGAGGTCAGCAGTGCAGCCTGCATTCCCATATCAACATATTTATGTTAGACTCCTACGTATATCTTTTTAGATCCTCAGTCCGGCTTTTCTTTCAAACATCGAACTAAGCATCAGGGGCTACTGTCTATGCGGTAACATTTTTATATGTTTCGAATACATACCTCGAAGTCTGTTATCAGGCTGGTACAGGCTTCTGTCAGCCCGCTCTTGGCGGACTGAACCTTCTGAATCACCACACTCATAACAGTGCGGTGCTCCTCGTCGATGGAGGCGCTGTTAAGCACCTCCAGCAAATTGTCCAGCATCTTCGGTTGGACGGAGGCCGCCGGCATCGTAGGCGTGCCTTTCTTATGAAGGCGCCGCCTACCGGACTCTGGAACCGTTGTTGGTTCCGGAGCGGTGTCCGGCCCGGGGCCGGACTTAGATCCCTATGGGGCTTTACCCCCTTTGGGCCTGGGGTCCGGTAGGTTGCCTTGCGGCACCTCCAGGACCACCTCCTCCTGGTTTAGTCCCTTTTGGGACTCCACCTCGGCATCGTCCGTAGGGAGAGGGGAGGAGGCCGTCGGAAGTGAAGCGCTATTCACATCCGATGAATCCAGGGAGCCGCTCAACGAATCGCCGAGCTGAGCCTTGGGCGGACTGCATGATTGAATTCGGCGTCAGAAGGTACCATACATTAGAGGAGCGCCGTAAGTTATTTTGGCATCCAGATACTTACGATTTTGTCAGGGGCTTGACCCTGGATGGCCATTCCTCCCCGCCGTCTTCGGCATCGGAGGCGTAGTCCGTCAGAAGGGTCCTCCCCTTCTTGGACCCTCCGGCCTCCCCAGTTGGGGCGGCCTTCCTTTTCTTTCCGCCCCCCGCTGGAGGGGGAGAGGCTTCTTCTTCTTCCTCCTCCTCGTCCTCAGAGGCGGAGGGTGCTTCGGGGTTGT
The DNA here is from genome assembly GCF_002162155.2 of Triticum dicoccoides. Classification (NCBI taxonomy): domain Eukaryota; kingdom Viridiplantae; phylum Streptophyta; class Magnoliopsida; order Poales; family Poaceae; genus Triticum; species Triticum dicoccoides. The sequence goes on from NC_041391.1 coordinate 686,165,481, forward strand.
CAGGTGATGAATCCAACACCTCCAGGCGCTGGGAACTCTTTCGGGTCCCCGTGGCCTTCTTCTTGGCCTTCTTCTCCGGCACCACGTGAGGTGCCGGAACCAGCAGCTTCGTCAAGCATGCGTGTGCTGGGCCTTCGGGCAAAGGGGCCGGACAGTCAAACTATCTGGATGTCCTCTTCCAGTCCTGTCAAAGGAGCAGGAGTTTAGATCCTACATGGAATCAAACTATGAAAATCAAGTGTCCCGTGAAGGACTAAAAGCAGGCTTACTTTGGTGGCTTGGCGCTTGGCCAGAATCCGCGATCCTCGGTGATGGGTGGGGAGACCTCGGAGCTCTTGAATAGCACCTTCCAAGCGTCCTCATGCTTTGTGTCGAAAAGCCGGGACAGAGTTTGGTGCTGGGCCGGGTCGAACTCCCACAAGGTGAAGGCCCGTCGTTGACACGATAGGATCCAGCGGAAGAGCATGACCTGGACTACGTTGACAAGCTTAACCTTCTTGTTCACCAGGTCTCGGACGCAGGTTTGGAGTCCGGTCACCTCTTCCGGACTACCCCACAACAGGCCTGTCTCCTTCCAAGATGTGAGCCGAGTGGGGATGCCAGATCGGAATTCAGGGGCCGCTGCCCATTCAGGGTCACGCGGCTCGGTGATATAGAACCACCCCAACTACCACCCTTTGATGGTCTCTACGAAGGTGCCCTCAAGCCATGTAACGTTGGCTATCTTGCCCACCATGGCGCCTCCACACTCCGCTTGACGGCCACCCACGACCTTCGGCGTGACGCTGAAGATCTTCAGCCATAGGCCAATGTGAGGCTGGATGCGGAGGAAGGCCTCACATACGACGATGAACGCTGAGATGTTGAGGATGAAGTTCGGGGCCAGATCGTGGAAGTCCAGGCCGTAGTAGAACATGGGCCCACGAATGAATGGGTGAAGAGGAAAGCCCAGTCCGCGGAGGAAATGGGGGAGAAATACGACCCTCTCATGGGGCCCAGGGGTGGGGATGAGTTGCCCCTCATCAAGAAGCTGGTGCACGATGTCGTCAGACAAGTATCCGGCCTTCCTCAACTTTTTGATTTGCCCCTCCGTAACGGAGGAGGCCATCCATCTACCTCCCGCTCCGGACATGATTGGAGAAAGGTTGAGGTGGGAAGTGCGGACTTGGGCGCTGGAGCTCGATTGCGCAGGGATGGATAAGCAAAGGAGGAAGAAGGCGTAAATGGAAAGGGTGGATCCTTATCCCCTTATATGGGTGGCCGAAACTATAAGCCCCCACCAGCCTAATAAAACTCGCTTATCTCCCAAGCACTGCGGTTAATGGCGCGGTTGGGTTACCCAAGCCCGTATTGATGAGAATCCTGGAATAAGGGGACACGATCTCTGCTTTGACAAGACGTGCCAAGGAAACCGCCTCGCTAAATGCGCTGAGGTGGAACAGTAAAATGATTCGAATAAAGGCTTGGCTGTGGCGTGATGTCACGCTGCAGAATACGTCAGCAGATTAGATTTGTTCAGATATTATTCTCTCTATGGTGGTATGTGGAACTTATTTTGCAGAGCCGGACACTATCCGTTCAACATCTTCTATGAGATATTCGGAGGAGGAACCCGCCTTGCAATGCCGAAGACAATTTGCGCGCCGGACTCGTCGTCATTGAAGCCTGGTTCAGGGGCTACTGAGGGAGTCCTGGATTAGGGGGTGTCCGGATGGCCGGACTATGACCTTTTGCCGGACTCCCGGACTATGAAGATACAAGATTGAAGACTTCGTCCCGTGTCCGGATAGGACCTTCCTTGGCGTGGAAGGCAAGCTTGGCGATTCGATATGAAGATCTCCTCCCATTGTAACCGACTCTGTGTAACCCTAGCCCTCTCCGGTGTCTATATAAACCAGAGAGTTTTAGTCCGTAGGACGAACAACAATCATACCATAGGCTAGCTTCTAGGGTTTAGCCTCTCTGATCTCGTGGTAGATCAACTCTTGCACTACCCATATCATCAATACTAATCAAGCAGGAGTAGGGTTTTACCTCCATCGAGAGGGCCCGAACCTGGGTAAAAACATCGTGTCCCTTGTCTCTTGTTACCATCCGCCTAGACGCACAGTTCGGGACCCCCTACCTGATATCCGCCGGTTTTGACACCGACAACGTCCATTTTGCATCATGCTTTTATATTGATATTTATCGCATTATGGGCTGTTATTTCACGTTATGTCACAATACTTATGGCTATTCTCTCTTATTTTACAAGGTTTACATGAAGAGGGAGAATGTCGGCAGCTGGAATTCTAGGCTGGAAAAGGAGCAAATATTGAAGGGCTATTCTGCGCAACTCCAAAAGTCCTGAAACTCCACGGAATACCTTAAAATAAATAAAGAAAAATCGTCGCCAAAGATGAAGGCCAGGGGCCCACACCCTGCTCACGAGGGTGGGGGGCACGCCCCTCCCCCCTGGGCGCGCCCCCCTACCTCGTGGGCCCCCTAGTGGCTCTCTGACGTCCATCTTCTCCTATATGAAGTCTTTCGATGAGAAAAAAATAGCAAGCAACCTTTCGGGATGAGACTTCGCCGCCACGAGGCAGAACCTTGGCGGAACAAATCTAGGGCTCTGGCAGAGCTGTTCTACCGGGGTCACTTCCCTCCGGGAGGGGGAAATCATTGTCAGGACCCCGACTCAATGCCACATCGATCTAGCATGTAACACCTCATATCACTTTGCGGCCTCACGCACGGTATCCCCATGGGTGTCTCCTTACCTATGCCCGGGACCGTTTGCGCCTTTTGGCACACGTATATGACAGTGTCGCTAGCATCCATATGATAAGGAGCCCGGGCTTACATGGCTAGTCGTAAACCCAAAGTGGCACAAACTTACAGGGACAGGCATCCCTGACCCAGCATCGAACGTGTCGGTCATCAGCGAGTGAATCCAGGCTGTAGCACTGGGCTAACAGGACTCCAGTGAATCGGGCTGTAGTGGGCTAACAGGACTCCGGTATTCATCGCGTGACATTTCCCCGAAGGGACAGACACAGGAACAAAGAAGGACACATGTTGGCCAGCCTAAGTGTTCCGGAGCAGTAGCAAGCTACCATGGCTCAGTGGAAGCACTAGGAGACATTTCCCGGTAAGAGAGGCTACTAAGGATAAACAACTAGATAGTCAGATCCCACACATACCAAGCATTTCAATAACATACACACAATATGCTCGATATGTGCAAATACAACATGGCATCACAACATGACTCTACAACTCAAGTATTTATTCAATAGGCTCCGAGGAGCGAGATATTACAAACATGGGTCTCATGACCCAACATTCAGAGCACACAAATCAAGCACAAACGGAAGCTTAACATGTCTGAGTACAGACATCTACAAATGGAAAAGGCTGAGAAGCCTGACTATCTACCAGATCCTGCCGAGGGCACAAGATCATAGCTGAGGTAACAAGCTAAACGTCGAAGTCCACGCAGAACTACTAGTGAGACGGAAAACTCTGCAAAAACATAAATTAAGCAACGTGAGTACAAATGTACCCAGCAAGACTTACATCAGATCTAACTACATATGCATCATTATCAACAAGGGGATGGTGGGGTTTAACTGCAGCAAGCCAGCTTTGACTCGGTGGCTATCCTAAACTACGACTGCAAGTAATTCTTTTGAGGTGGCGCACACGAGTCCACATATTCACCATATCAATACACCACTATGGATCCGCTCACGTCTCCCTACGAGAACGCCATCCATAGCACTCACGCTTATCTTGCGCATTTTAGAGTATCCACTTTCACTTGTCTATGAACTGTACAGGCAACCCAGAAGTCCTTTACCGCGGACACGGCTATTCGAATTGATCATATTAACCCTGCAGGGGTGTACTTCTTCACACACGCTCTCACCACTTACCGTCGTTTACACGACATGTACTCGGCAACCTTCAAGCGGAAGCCCAGCGAGGGTGTCGGCCACGACCTGACTAACCACACAAGTCTCTCGTCCAGGTTTATCGCCTATTCGGGTTCCATCCGCAAGGAGATCCGGCCGAGGTGTCGCTCACGGCCCCAAACGATGTGAGCAGGGTTCCCAAGCCCACCATCCGGGTGCCACTTGGTACACCGTGCCATTGTGCCTAGTCTGTCCCAAGCCCACCTGTACCGGGTGCCACTTCGTAGACTACTAACACTACCTACAAACACCAGAAACTAGTTGCAACTCCTGGACAGAGATCGAGTTGATTAATAAGTCGAGAGAGCTTGGAGCGCCCGGAGCCCAATGTGTGGTAGTAACTGTTCATGGATCACAAACACAGAACTCAGTTCCTGAGGACGGCTGCAATGAGACAACCCACCATGTACTCCTACATGGCCTCTCACCGCTACCTTTACCAAATCGTGTTCACACACTTAGCTCTCAACAGTAGGACATGTTCACACACCTCCGATTCATCCCCGATGAATCAGACCTGACACAACTCTAAGTAATAGCAGGCATGACAAACAAGCATGAATGAGTAGGCACATCAGGGCTCAAACAACTCCTACTCATGCTAGTGGGTTTCATCTATTTACTGTGGCAATGACAGGTCATGCAGAGGATAACGGGGTTCAGCTACCGCAACAAGTAGCAGATGAATCATTGTTGTCCTAATGCAGTAAAAGAGAGCAGGAGCGAGAGAGTGGGATTGTATCGGAATGAACAAGGGGATTTTGCTTGCCTGGCACTTCTGAAGATAGTATAGTTCTTCATCGGTGTCATCGATCACATCTTCGATACGTCGTCTACTAAGAGGGGACAAACACCGGCAACAGAGAGGGGACACAATCAATGCAATGCGACAATATGATGCATGATTATGACATGGCAAAATGAGTGTGTTGGGCTAATGTAACTATAATCAGATGGGTTTGAGTTAGTTTGAACCCAAGATTCAAGTTCAAACTCAAAGTAAGGCTTTATAAAGTGCATTATCATGTTTTGATATAAACAGCAGGTTTAAGTTGCTTAAACATGCATGAAACCAGTGCAGATGGATAGATTGGATTTTTCTGATCATTTTTCATATATAAATTATTTCATTTGGAGTTACGGTTGATTTCCTATGATTTTTAGAAGTTTCGGGCATTTTCTGGAATTTCCTGAATTAAAATTAATCCAGAAAATGAGTTATGGCGTCAGCACTACGTCACTGTGACGTTAGCTGGTCAACAGGCGTCTACCAGGTCAAACCTGACCAGTGGGACCCACTGGTCAGTGACCCAGTCAACTAACTAAGTTAGTTAGCCCTAACTAACTAGGCAGGGCCCACTAGTCAGTGACTGTAGTAACTAACCTAACTAGTTAATTAGTGCTAACTAGAGTAATTAGTTGGCGGGCTCGCAAGTCAGTGAGAGAGAGGGGGAAGTCAAACCGGGCAGTGGGGTCAACCCACGCCAGTCAACTAGTCAGCGGTCACCGGCGTTTAGCCGCCGGCGAGTCCAGACGCGGCGAAGGGGCTCGGGAAACGCCCTCCGGCGACCAAAACAGCCGCAGCGATCATCTACGCATAGCTGGCGCTCAGCCGCATCCAGCTAAGCAAGCGGGAGGGGCTGAGGTCGACCGGGCTCACCGGAATCAAGCTCGCGGCGGTAGCAGGAGCTCAGGGCTGGTGCGGGTTGACGCTAGTGGGGACGGTAGGTCGAACAGGTGGGCGCGCCCGGCTCCTGGGAGCATGCTGAGCACAGGGCAATGCTCGGACGCGAGTGGCAGCAGCTGTGGCCGCGGCGGCAATGAGGTACGGCGCTGGCGAGCTTCGGCGTCCGCGCAACTACGGCCTAGAGGAGGCGGAGAGCAACGGGGTTCGGGGGAGGAGGAAGGGAAGCTCACCGCGAGCACGATGGGAAGGTCAGCGGGCACGGGGGAGGTCCGAAGCGAGCAGGGCGACGGTGGCGATCTCGGTGATCCGAGGAGGAAGAGGAGGTCAGGGCCGGCGCTTCGGGGCGTTTGGCGTCGCATGAGTCGACAGAGAGGCGTAGATGATGGTGGCGGAGCTTCTGGGCATGTAGGAGAGGCGAGGGGGAGGTGGTGGCTTCGGTGGTGGCGAACGGCGGTGACGAACCCGTTCGGGTAGGATGGGGAATGGTGAGGGAGAGAGAAGGGGGGAGTGAAACGTCCAGGGGATCGGGGCAGCACCAAAGAGAAGGCCCGAGGCGTCGTGGTGGCCTTAGTGACGCAGGCAAGCATGGAGGTGCGTGGCGCCGCGTGCGCGCATGCGCTGTCTCCCTCCTCTGCCTACTGGCAGAGGTAGGTGATGACTGGCACGGGCCAGGTGGGCCGGCCCAGCCAGGTAAGTGGCCTGTGGCCTTTCTCTCTCTCTCTCTCTTTTTCATTTAGTTTGCTTTTCTATATTTCTGTAAATGTTGGGCTTTATTAAAAATACTAAAATGTTTCCAAAAATCCTGTAAATAATTGTGGGCTCTGTTGGGATTATTCCTAATAGCCCACACTTAAGTTCAGAATTAATTGAGCAATTAAAATAATATATATCATTTAAATGCCCAATTGCAAATACTGTATGATTTAATTCAGTGACCAAATATGTCATGGAAAAATGTGCAACACCACTGGTTATGGTTTCTAGCATTATCCAGAAATGATGAACATTTTTGAAAGCCATTTGGACTTACTAAAAATATTTTAGGTGAACCTAGTGAATACCTTTAATGCTAGGGTTTGGACAATCCCCATTTCAAGTTTAAATGAAATTTAAACATGATGCAGCAACCAAGCTAGTCCAAGTGCATAGCAAGGCTAGGGATTTGACAATCATCGCCATCATCATCACCAATGCTCCTCTCATCAGGAGAGGGCAATCTCCATCAACATCTTCACCAGCACCATCTCATCTCCAAACCCTAGTTCATCTCTTGTATCCAATTCTTGTCTCCAAGTCCAAGATTGGTGCTAGTAGGTTGCTAGTAGTGTTGATTACTCTTTGTAGTTGATGCTAGTTGGTTTACTTGGTGGAAGATCATATGTTCAGATCCTTTATGCATATTATTACCCCTCTGATTATGAACATGAATATTCTTTGTGAGTAGTTACGTTTGTTCCTGAGGACACAGGAGAAGTCTTGCTATTAGTAGTCATGTGAATTTGGTATTCGTTCGATATTTTGATGAGATGTATGTTGTCTAACCTCTAGTGGTGTTATGTGAACGTCGACTGCATAACACTTCACCATTATTTGGGCCTAGAGGAAGGCATTGGGAAGTAATAAGTAGATGATGGGTTGCTAGAGTGACAGAAGCTTGAACCCTAGTTTATACGTTGCTTCGTAAGGGGCTGATTTGGATCCATATGTTTCATGCTATTGTTAGGTTTACCTTAATACTTTTGTTGTAGTTGCGGAAGCTTGCAATAGAGGTTAATCATAAGTGGGATGTTTGTTCAAGTAAGAACAGCACCCAAGCACCGGTCCACCCACATATCAAATTATCAAAGTACCGAACGCGAATCATATGAGCGTGATGAAAACTAGCTTGACGATATTCCCATGTGTCCTCGGGAGCGCTTTTCTTATTATAAGAGTTTGTTCCGGCTTGTCCTTTGCTACGAAAAGGATTGGGCTACTTTGCTGCACCTTATTTACTTCTGTTACTTGTTGCTCGTTACAATTTATCTTATCACAAAACTATCTGTTACCACTTATTTCAGTACTTGCAAAGAATACCTTGCTGAAAACCGCTTATCATTTCCTTCTGCTCCTCGTTGGGTTCGACACTCTTACTTATCGAAAGGACTACGATAGATCCCCTATACTTGTGGGTCATCACAAAGTCATAGCAACATCAATCTCAGAACATAGTGGATACTAGGGATCAAACCCTAACAAAACTAACTCGATTACATGATAAATCTCATCCAACCCATCACCGTCCAGCAAGCCTATGATGCAATTACTCACGCACGGCGGTGAGCATCATGAAATTGGTGATGGAGGATGGTTGATGATGACGATGGCGACGAATCCCCCTCTCCGGAGCCCCAAACGGATTCCAGATCAGCCCTCCCGAGAGAGATTAGGGCTTGGCGGTGGCTCTGTATCATAAAATGCGATGATTTCTTCTCTCTGATTTTTTTCTCCCCGAAAGCCAATATATGGAGTTGGAGTTGGCGTCGGAGGGCATCCAGGGGGCCCACGAGGTAGGGGGGCGCGCCCAGGGGGGAGGGGCGCGCCCCCCACCCTCGTGGGCAGGGTGTGGGCCCCCTGGTCTTCATCTTTGGCGAGGATTTTTTATTATTTATTATAAGATACTCCATGGAGTTTCAGGTCATTCCAAGAACTTTTGTTTTCTGCACATAAAACAACATCATGGTATTTCTGCTGAAAACAGCGTCAGTCCGGATTAGTTCCATTCAAATCATACAAGTTAGAGTCCAAAACAATGGCAAAAGTGTTTGGAAAAGTAGATACAACGGAGACGTATCAGCAGCCCGGATGCAAGCTCCGTCCGGCACTCGTGGTCGCTAGCTAGCCAAGATAGCTCCGTCCAGCTACTTGTTTGCAAGGTTTGCTAGCTAGATTGGCACGGCAACGCGGCGGCTTGCTTGTGTGCGCCGCGCTAAGGCCAGCCATCTGGCTCGAGCAAAGGTCAGCGCGACGGCTTGCTCGCTCGTGAGTCACGCTCGGGCCAGCCTGCCAACCCGTGCGGAGGCCAGCACGGCGTCCGGCCCGTCCTGCGGAGCGGCGGCCAACTCGCTCATCACCGGCGCCACCGATGAACACGCATCAGTACTATTTGAAGTAATGTTCAGGAAAAATAATGATTTGAGGGGGAATAACAGGATAGAAGGTCAAATGTGGGTCCCTCGTGTCAACGGTCAAACAAAATGTGTTGGTTTAAGCTGCCTCGTCAGCACGGGCGTGTGGGCCAACCCTGTCATAAATGGGTTTAAATGAACCTAATTGGTAGGAGTACTAGGTAGTAGTTTTTGGCATGGATTAAGAAATTTTGGGTATGTTTTTGCTATTTTTTGTACAAAAGATTCTTCCTAGGTGATACGTCTCCAACGTATCTATAATTTATGAAGCATTCATGCTATTTTATTATCTATTTTGAATGATTATGGGCTTTATTATACACTTTTATATTACCTTGGGGACTAACCTATTAACCGGAGGCCCAACCCATATTGCTGTTTTATTGCCTGTTTCAGTATTTCGAAGAAAAGGAATATCAAACGGAGTCCAAACGGAATGAAACCTTCGGAAAAGTTATTTTTGGAACAGAACCAATCCCAGGAACTTGGAGTGCAAGCTAGGGCATCACCAAGGAGGCCACGAGACAGGGGGGCGTGCCCACCCCCCTGGGCGTGCCCTACCCTCTCGTGGGCCCCTCGAGGCTCCCCCGATCGACTCCTTTCGCCTATATAAGCCTACGTACCCTAAAAACATCGAATTTCAAGATAGATCGGGAGTTCCGCCGCCGCAAGCCTCTGTAGCCACCAGAAACCTCTCGGGAGCCCTTCCCGGCACCCTGCCGGAGGGGGGATCCTTCACCGGTGGCCATCTTCATCATCCCCGGCGCTATCCATGACGAGGAGGGAGTAGTTCACCCTCGAGGCTGAGGGTATGTACCAGTAGCTATGTGTTTGATCTCTCTCTCTCTCTCGTGTTCTCTCTCGTGTTCCCTCTATGGCACGATCTTGATGTATCCCGAGCTTTGCTATTGTAGTTGGATCTTATGATGTTTCTCCCCCTCTACTCTCTTGTGATGAATTGAGTTTTCCTCTTGAAGTTATCTTATCAGATTGAGTCTTTAATGATTTGAGAACACTTGATGTATGTCTTGCCGTGATTATCTGTGGTGACAATGGGATATCATGTGCCACTTGATGTATGTTTTGGTGACCAACTTGCGGGTTCCGCCCATGAACCTATGCATAGGGGTTGGCACACGTTTTTGTCTTGACTCTCCGGTAGAAACTTTAGGGCACTTTTTGAAGTACTTTGTGTTGGTTGAATAGATGAATCTGAGATTGTGTGATGCATATCATATAATCATGCCCACGGATACTTGAGGTGACAATGGAGTATCTAGGTGACATTAGGGTTTTGGTTGATTTGTGTCTTAAGGTGTTATTCTAGTATGAACTCTATGATAGATTGAGCGGAAAGAATGGCTTCATGTTATTTTACTACAAACTCTTGAATAGATAGAACGGGAAGGATAACTTTGAGGTGGTTTCGTACCCTACCATAATCTCTTCGTTTGTTCTCCGCTATTAGTGGCTTTGGAGTGACTCTTTGTTGCATGTTGAGGGATTGTTATATGATCTATATATGTTATTATTGTTGAGAGAACTTGCACTAGTGAAAGTATGAACCCTATGCCTTGTTTCCTACCATTGCAATGCCGTTTACGCTCACTTTTATCATTAGTTACCTTGCTGTTTTTATAATTTCAGATTACAAATACCTTTATCTACCATCCATATTGCACTTGTATCACCATCTCTTCGCCGAACTAGTGCACCTATACAATTTACCATTGTATTGGGTGTGTTGGGGACACAAGAGACTCTTTGCTATTTGGTTGCAGGGTTGCTTGAGAGAGACCATCTTCATACTACGCCTCCTACGGATTGATAAACCTTAGGTCATCCACTTAAGGGAAATTTGCTACTGTCCTACAAACCTGTGCACTTGCAGGCCCAACAACGTCTACAAGAAGAAGGTTGTGTAGTAGACATCAAGCTCTTTTCCGGCGCTGTTGCCAGGGAGGTGAGTGCTTGAAGGTATATCTTTAGATCTTGCAATCGAATCTTTTTGTTTCTTTTTTTATCACTACTTTAGTCTATAAAGGAAAACTAAAAAAATGTAGTTCAGTTTGTCTCATACGCTTCATCTTTTTAATATCTTTCGTGAGAATGATGGTAAGGAAAATTGTGCTCAAGTGCTAGAAGAAGAAATCTATAGAATGTTTTGCACTAAGTCTTTGAATGATGAGCATGATTGCAATGTTGTTAGTATGAATTCCTTGAATATCCATGATGCTAATGATATGCAAAGCCACAAGCTTGGGGATGCTACGTTTAATGAATATGATATTTTTAGCCTCCCAAGTTTTGATATGCAAAGTTGTTATGAGGAAAGCATGCCTCCTATTTATGATGATTATATTGATGAAAGTGGGTTTGGAAGAGTATCAACTTTAGGTAGTAATGATCCCACTATTTTGGAGGATATTGAAATTTATTGTGATGAATATGAAAGTGGATTTGGAAGAGTGTCAACTTTATTTAGTGATGATTTCACTATTTCAGAAGAGGTTCCAATTGATTATGAGAACAAAGTTGCTATCTATGATGATTATTGTGATGACTTGTATGCTATTAAGAATAATGATAACCATGAAACTTGTCATCGTGATTTTAGTTTTCAATTGGATTATGCCTCACATGATAGTTATTTTGTTGAGTTTGCTCCCACTATTATTCATGAGAAGAAATTTGCTTATGGGGAGAGTAGTAAATTTTCTATGCTTGTAGATCATGAAAATAATGCTTTAGGTGCTGGTTATATTGTTGAATTCATTTATGATGCTACTGAAAATTATTATGAGGGAGTAATATACGCTTGTAGGAATTGCAATAATATTAAGTTTCCTCTCTATGTGTTGAAAATTTTGAAGCTATGCTTGTTTTACCTTCCTATGGTAATTGATTATTGTTCCCATAAGTTGTTTGCTCACAAAATCCCTATGCATAGGAAGTGGGTTAGACTTAAATGTGCTAGTCATATTCTTCATGATGCTCTCTTTACGTTTCAACTCTTATCTTTTATGTGAGCATCATTGCCATCATCATGCCTAGCTAAAAAGGCATTAAAGAAAAGCGCTTGTTGGGAGACAACCCAACATTTACCCTTACTGTTTTTGTGTGTCCACATGATTATGCTACTGTAGTAATCATGTTCTATAGCTTTTGTTTCAATAAAGTGCCAAGTAGATCCTTTGAGAAGACTTGGGTGAAGTTTTTGTGATCTTGCTGTAAAAAACAGAAACTTTAGTGCTCACGAGATTAGCTGCCATGTTTTACTGGAGAGTGCTTTTAGGTTGATTCTTTTTTCAGATTATTAATAGACAAATTACTAAGGTCCACCAATTTATTTCATAATTTTTGGAGTTCCAGAAGTATACGTTTGATACAGATTGCTACAGACTGTTCTGTTTTTGACAGATTCTGTTTTCTATGTGTTGTTTGCTTATTTTGATGAATCTATGGCTAGTATGTAAGGGTATGAACCATAGAGAAGTTGGAATACAGTAGGTTTAAAAGCAATATGAATTTAGAATGAGTTCATTACAGTACCTTAAAGTGGTGGTTTTCCGTCTTATACTAACGGAGCTTACGAGTTTTGTTTTGAGTTTTGTGTGGTTGAAGTTTTCAAGTTTTGGGTAAAGATTTGATGCACTATGGAATAAGGAGTGGCAAGAGCCTAATCTTGGGGATTCCCAAGGCACCCCAAGGTAATATTCAAGGACAACCAAGCAACTAAGCTTGGGGATGCCCCGGATGGCATCCCCTCTTTCGTCTTCGTTCATCGGTAACTTTACTTGGAGCTATATTTTTATTCGCCACATGATATGTGTTTTGCTTGGAGCATCAATTTATTTTGTTAGTATTTGCTTTTTGTTATTTATATTAATGTTTTGCATCTATATTTTGAATAAAAATTTCAAGGATAGCCTTTACCATGCCTATTTTGCTAGTATACATGTTGCTGTTTGAAAACAGAAAGTTTACCGCTGTTGCAAAAATTCCCTAGAAAAGTCAGAGAGTGATATAATGTTGAATCTTTATTCATATTGAGCTCTAATAAATCTTATACAGTGTAGTAGTTTTCTTATAATTTTTGGAGTTAGGGAAGCATGATGAATCTTGCATTCTTTACAGACTATACTCTTTTGGCAGATTGCTGTTATGTTTGCATTGTTTGCATATGTTTGCTTGTTTAATGATTCTATTTTAGGATAGGAGTTTTAAATATGCAGAGACATTTAGTATTCAATGTTGAATAATAATCTTAGTGATTTGTTACAGTATAAAATGATAAGGTTTTGCATTGGTTTATACTAACCTATCTCACGAGTTCTTGTTGAGTTTGTTGTGGATGAAGCTTTTGATAAAAAGAGAAACCGTAATATAAACGGAATTAAGGAGACACAAAATCTCAAGCTTGGGGATGACCAAGGCACCCCAAGATAATATTTCAAGAAGTCTCAAGCATCTAAGCTTGGGGATGCCCCGGTAGGCATCCCACCTTTCTTCTTCAACAACTATCGGTTAGTATCGTTGAACCTAAGTTTTTGCTTCTTCACATGAGTTGTGCTATCCTTGCAATGTCATTTTGTTTTGCTTTGCTTGCTGTTTGAATACAATACCAAGATCTAAAATTCTTAAATGAGAGAGAGTCTTCATATAGCTACATAATAATTTAGCTACTCATTGATCTTCACTTATATCTTTTTGGAGTAGTTTGTCATTTACTCGTGTGCTTCACTTATATCATATGAGTAAATGGTTGAGTAAGTTGAATGTCATAAATCTGAAATTATATATGTTTCATTTGCTTATCCCATGGGGAGTAATGACTTCACATCTAAGAAGTAGATGTTGTAAATTTATTGACGGTTAGCAAGCATTGTATTGGTCATTTGAACAATTCATGAAAGAATATTGAAGGAAGAGAGATTTCACATATAAATATATTATCATAGACATCTTTTATAATTGTGAACACTCATTGAGTATGACATGCTAAAGAGTTGATGTTGGACAAGGAAGACAACATAATGGGTTATGTTTTCTCACATCTCAGTTAAAGTATATTGTCATGGATCATTCAAACATGTTGAGCTTGGCTTTCCCCCTCATGCTAGCCAAAATTCCTAGTACCAAGTAGAGATACTACTTGTGCTTCCTAATATCCTTAAACCCAGTTTTGCCATGAGAGTCCACCATACCTACCTATGGATTGAGTAAGATCCTTCAAGTAAGTTGTCATCGGTGCAAGCGATAAAAATTGCTCTCTAAATATGCATGACTTATTAGTGCGGAGAAAATAAGCTTTGTATGATCTTGTTATGGAAGCAATAAAAGCGATGGACTGCATAGTAAAGGTCCATATACAAGGGGCAATATAAAGTGACGTTCTTTTGCATTAAGATTTTGTGTATCCAACCCTAAAAGCGCATGACAACCTCTGCTTCCCTCTGCGAAGGGCCTATCTTTTACTTTATGTCTTTTACTTTATGCAAGAGTCAAGGTGATCTTCACATTTCCCTTTTTCATTATATCCTTTGGCAAGCACTTTGTGTTAGGGTGATCCTGATATATATATCCAATTGGATGTACGTTAGCATGAACTATTATTGTTGACATCACCCAAAAGGTGAATACGCTTGGAGGCAACATTATAAGCCCCTATCTTTCTCAGTGTCTGATTAAAACTCCATAACCACAAGTATTGTGTGAGTGTTAGCAATTGTAGAAGACTATATGATAGTTGAGTATGTGAAGTTTTCTAAATCAAAGCTCTGACATAGACCCTTCCTGAAAATAAGATGAATTGCAATTGTTTGATGACTAAGAATGAAGTTTGCTAGTTTTCAAGAAAGTTTATGGTCTATGCTTCGACATGTGATTAGCTTGTTACTTTATCATGAAAAGTTTTATGAGATGAACTACTGTTATGACATATTAACATGCTAGAGAAGGTGATTGAAATTATCATTGATCAAACTTGTGCACCTGCTAGCATTCACACTTCATAAATTCTTTCTTTCATCATTTACCTACTCGAGGACGAGTAGGAATTAAGCTTGGGGATGTTGATACGTCTCCAACGTATCTATAATTTATGAAGCATTCATGCTATTTTATTATCTGTTTTGAATGATTATGGGATTTATTATACACTTTTATATTACTTTTGGGACTAACCTATTAACCGGATGCCCAGCCCATATTGCTGTTATATTGCCTATTTCAGTATTTCGAAGAAAAGGAATATCAAACGGAGTCCAAATGTAATGAAACCTTCGGAAAAGTTATTTTTGGAACAGAACCAATCCCAGGAACTTGGAGTGCAAGCTAGGGCATCACCAAGGAGGCCACGAGACAGGGGGGCGTGCCCACCCCCCTGGGCGTGCCCTACCCTCTCGTGGGCCCCTCGAGGCTCCCCCGATCGACTCCTTTCGCCTATATAAGCCTACGTACCCTAAAAACATCGAATTTCAAGATAGATTGGGAGTTCCGCCGCCGCAAGCCTCTGTAGCCACCAGAAACCTCTCGGGAGCCCTTCCCGGCACCCTGCCGGAGGGGGGATCCTTCACCGGTGGCCATCTTCATCATCCCCGGCGCTATCCATGACGAGGAGGGAGTAGTTCACCCTCGAGGCTGAGGGTATGTACCAGTAGCTATGTGTTTGATCTCTCTCTCTCTCGTGTTCTCTCTCGTGTTCCCTCTATGGCACGATCTTGATGTATCCCGAGCTTTGCTATTGTAGTTGGATCTTATGAAGTTTCTCCCCCTCTACTCTCTTGTGATGAATTGAGTTTTCCTCTTGAAGTTATCTTATCGGATTGAGTCTTTAATGATTTGAGAACACTTGATGTATGTCTTGTTGTGATTATCTGTGGTGACAATGGGATATCATGTGCCACTTGATGTATGTTTTGGTGACCAACTTGCGGGTTCCACCCATGAACCTATGCATAGGGGTTGGCACACGTTTTCGTCTTGACTCTTCGGTAGAAACTTTAGGGCACTTTTTGAAGTACTTTGTGTTGGTTGAATAGATGAATCTGAGATTGTGTGATGCATATCGTATAATCATGCCCACGGATACTTGAGGTGACAATGGAGTATCTAGGTGACATTAGGTTTTTGGTTGATTTGTGTCTTAAGGTGTTATTCTAGTATGAACTCTATGATAGATTGAGCGGAAAGAATAGCTTCATGTTATTTTACTACGAACTCTTGAATAGATAGAACAGAAAGGATAACTTTGAGGTGGTTTCGTACCCTACCATAATCTCTTTGTTTGTTCTCCGCTATTAGTGGCTTTGGAGTGACTCTTTGTTGCATGTTGAGGGATTGTTATATGATCTATCTATGTTATTATTGTTGAGAGAACTTGCACTAGTGAAAGTATGAACCCTATGCCTTATTTCCTACCATTGCAATATCGTTTACGCTCACTTTTATCATTAGTTATCTTGCTGTTTTTATAACTTCAGATTACAAATACCTTTATCTACCATCCATATTGCACTTGTATCACCATCTCTTCGCCGAACTAGTGCACCTATACAATTTACCATTGTATTGGGTGTGTTGGGGACACAAGAGACTCTTTGCTATTTGGTTGCAGGGTTGCTTGAGAGAGACCATCTTCATCCTACGCCTCCTACGGATTGATAAACCTTAGGTCATCCACTTGAGGGAAATTTGCTACTATCCTACAAACCTGTGCACTTGCAGGCCCAACAACGTCTACAAGAAGAAGGTTGTGTAGTAGACATCACTAGGCCTCGTTGAAAGTGGTAGTTTTTTTGTTAAATACTCTACATATTGTAAGTAGGAGTGAAAGTTAAGCTTTGGAAGCCAATAAGCAAGGCTAGTTACATAGCGCATATGTGTACATGATTGAAAGTAAATATCAACCATGAGTGACTAATATCTTGATGGAAAACTCGAAACTATGGAATACTAGGATAAAAATGCATGGTTGGAAATACTAGCAATGTTCATGTCCGTTGCAACGAATCATAACTAGAGTAATACTTATTCACAAACTTGGTACAAAACACTCTAATTTTGATATACATTTGTCACTAGAGATATATTATGTTTCAATTAGAATATATTCCTTGGGCTGTTTTGGTGAGGTCAGGGAGGGATGTGGTTGGTTTTAAGATACAAATTATGGGTTTTTCTACAAATTGGTAGACAAGTGGGATGTTGGTGAGAAAAGGCAACAACTTACCTCACAATCGTTAGATGTATATCTAATGGTCAGAAACGACGGATGGCAGACACAACAGCATCACCAACTTAGTCTTGTTTAGGAGTACTAGCAAGATCCGTGCATTGCACGGAACATCAAGATGCATTTTATTATAAAACACTTGTTGTGATTGACCCTTGCGGGAGTAATCCCATGTGTAAAAACTAATGATATCTCGAGAAATATGAGATAAGGTGAAGAGGAGTGGGGTGTGGTGGTGGTTGGTGGGGGACTGAGCGGAGGCATGGGGATTGACGACGCCGGCAGCGGCCACCAGGCCAGTTTGTTCCAAAGGCTTCCTTTCTTAATTGCTCAACAATGAGGTTTGTTGGAGATAAGGATGAATGAGGGAAGGCCTTATCTGCAAATGTGGAGAGGGGTGCGGGTATCTTTTAGTTTAATTTCCACCCGTCAGAAATAGATCGGATGGTCTATATTGCAAGATGGCACACGTACCATCATCACTAACTCGGTTTTTTATAAGAGAGGAAATATAAGTATGGAGATACAAAAGTATTATCGATACTTGCTTCCGTAAACTAGCATCTACATTCTATTCAACGCCTGACCATGTGAGGCCTTAGCACAATGACTTCTCGACTGTGTAAAACAAAGATTTTCCCGTCGCCGATGAGGGGGTGACGGCGGCGCGCTTTTTGGCTTGGTCTAGTCCTAGTAGTCATACAAGGTGGTCTAAGCACATGTAGATTTATTCTTTTTCACGTATCATGTTCGCCGTACTGCCACGACTGTTGATGAATAGACGGTAAGTTATTCATGGGGAAAGCCTTGTTGAGCGTGTTTGCGAGAGAGAGAGAGACAGTGTGCGTGTGTGATATGTTAGAGACTGAGGTAATGATAACAGATTCTTTGTGTCTATGTGTGTGGAGGATAGAGAGAGACATGTACATGGGGCTTTGTTTTGTGTAACGTGGAGACACATATACATAATTAGAGAGTGAGTGTGTGAGATACACATGCGGACATGGGGAGAGATGAGGATCCAGATAAATGGGTGTCTGTGTGTGTCTGTGTGTGTTTGTGCACGCGTTTGTGTGTGAAAGTGCAACTATCCCTAGGTATTTTTGGTAATTCATAACAACATATAGCTCATTGAGCTAATGCTATTCCAAGACTATTATTTCAGGAAAGCTCAATGAATGGCATGGCATGGATGATGAAAGTGGATCCCTCAAAATACTAAGGACAAAGGATTGGCTCAAGCTCAAAAGCTCAAGACTCTTCATTTTACATTTTAGTGATCCAAGATCACATTGAGTCTATAGGAAAAGCCAATGCTATCAAGAAGGGATGAGGTGTTGCTTAATGAGCCTCTTGCTTCATGTGCTTAGTGATATGCTCCAAAAACCCTCAACTACTTTCCCACATCCACAAATGACATAAACCTAAAGCCAAAATTGGTCACACCGATTCCAAAAGTCATAGGCACTGCCACAAACCCTAAGCAAATCGGTCTTACCGATAGGGATCTCGGTCTCACCAAGATGGGGTTGCAATCTCTCTGTTTCCCTTCGTAATGTTTCGGTCTAACCGAAGTGAGCGATCGGTCCCACCGAGATTACAATGTAAACTCTCTGTTTCCTTTTTGTAACATTTCGGTCTCACCGAAAAGAGCAAATCGGTCCCACCAATTTTACCTGACCAACTCTCTGGAAAGCTTATTACCAAATCGGTCCTACCGAGTTTGTGTAATCGGTCTTACCGAGATTATGTTATGCCCTAACCCTAACCGAATCGGCCTCACCGAGATGCATGTCAGTCCCACCGAAAATCACTAACGGTCACTAGGTTTACTAAATCGGTCCGACCGAGTTTAACGATTCGGTCCCACCGAGTTTGATAAATTGTGTGTAACAGTTAGATTTTGTGTGGAGGCTATATATACCCCTCCACCTCCTCTTCATTCGTGGAGAGAGCCATTAGACTAAATCTACACTTCCAACTTACCATTTCTGAGAGAGAACCACCTACTCATGTGTTGAGGCCAAGATATTCCATTCTACCATATGAATCTTGATCTCTAGCCTTCCCCAAGTTGCTTTCCACTCAAACCCTCTTTCCACCAGATCCAAATCCTATGAGAGAGAGTTGAGTGTTGGGGAGACTATCATTTGAAGCACAAGAGCAAGGAGTTCATCATCAATGCACCATTTGTTACTTCTTGGAGAGTGGTGTCTCCTAGATTGGCTAGGTGTCACTTGGGAGCCTCCGACAAGATTGTGGAGTTGAACCAAGGAGTTTGTAAGGGCAAGGAGATCGCCTACTTCGTGAAGATCTACCGCTAGTGAGGCAAGTCCTTCGTGGGCGACGGCCATGGTGGGATAGACAAGGTTGCTTCTTCGTGGACCCTTCGTGGGTGGAGCCCTCCGTGGACTCGCGCAGCCGTTACCCTTCGTGGGTTGAAGTCTCCATCAACGTGGATGCACGATAGCACCACCTATCGGAACCACGCCAAAAACATCTGTGTCTCCAATTGCGTTTGAATCCTCCAAACCCTTCCCTTTACTTTCTTGCAAGTTGCATGCTTTAATTTCCGCTGCCTATACACTCTTTGCATGCTTGCTTGAATTGTGTGATGATTGCTTGACTTGTCCTAAAATAGCTAAAATCTGCCAAACTCTAAAATTGGGAAAAGGTTAAGTTTTTATTGGTCAAGTAGTCTAATCACCCCCCCTCTAGACATACTTCAAGGTCCTACAAGTGGTATCAGAGATTTGGTCTCCATTTGCTTTGATTTCCATAGCTTTTGGTGGTCATAGCCTTGGTTTCAAAACCTAGGAGAGTATGGCGTCTAGCGAGGGAAATTATCACCGTAGAGGTCCTTACTTTGATGGTACTAATTTTGCTAGTTGGAAGCATAAGATGAAAATGCATATTCTCGGACATAACCCCTCCATTTGGGCAATTATTTGTATTGGCTTGCAAGGTGAATTCTTTGATGGGAGAGAACCGAACCGTGAAGCGAATGCGGAAGAATTGAAGATGCTGCAATATAACGCTCAAGCATGTGACATCATCTTCAACGGATTGTGCCCCGAAGAATTTAACAAAATGAGCCGTCTTGAGAATGCAAAGGAAAATTGGGATACTTTGATTGATATGCACGAAGGTACCGAATCCGTCAAGGAATCCAAGTTGGATGTGCTCCAAAGTCAGCTTGACAAGTTCAAAATGAAGGATGGTGAAGGTGTCGCTGAAATGTACACTAGGCTTGCTCTTATCACAGATGAGATTGACGGCTTAGGGAGTGAAGAGATGACCAAAAAATTCATCATCAAGAAAATCGTAAGAGCTTTGGATGGAAAGTATGATACCGTGTGCACATTGATCCAAATGATGCCAAACTACAAAAATCTCAAGCCAACAGAAGTCACTGGAAGAATTGTTGCTCATGAGATGTCACTCAAGGATAAGGAGGAACTTCACAACAAGTCAAGTGGTGCTTACAAAGCCTCAAGTGAAGCCCCCACATCATCAAGTGAGAAACAAACCTTCAATGAAGAATTGAGCTTAATGGTGAAGAACTTCAACAAATTCTACAAGAGTAGAAGCAAAGAAAGAAGCTCCAAGTCAAGGTCTTATCATGAAAAGAGATCTTCTAGTCGAGAGCGCAATTGCTACAATTGTGGGAAGCCTAGACACTACTCCAATGAGTGTACGGCACCCTACAAAAGAAGAGAAGATTCTCCAAGAAGAAGGAGCAAAAGAGAAGAATCACCACCAAGAGAGAGGAGGAGTAGAGATGATCGTTATGAACGAAGACCCTCACGGAGAAGCAAGGATTCGGAAAGGAAGGACAAGTCATCAAGGAGCTACACAAAACGAAGACATCAAGCTCATGTTGGTGAATGGGTTTCCGGCTCCGACTCCGACAATCACTCCAAGAGAAGCTATCACTCCGACTCCGAACATACTCAAGATGAAGGTGTTGCCGGTCTAGCACTTGTGTCAACCAACTCCTACGACATATTTGATTCACCAAATGAAGGAATTGGAAGATGCTTCATGGCCAAAGGTCCAAAGGTAACACATCCCGAGTATGTTGATTTTAATAGTGATGGAGATGACTTGCTTGTGGATGATGATTGAGGGAGTCCTGGATTAGGGAGTGTCCGGATGGCCGGACTCCCGGACTATGAAGATACAAGATTGAAGACTCCGTCCCGTGTCCGGATGGGACTTTCCTTAGCGTGGAAGGCAAGCTTGGCTATACGATATGAAGATCTCCTCCCATTGTAACCGACTCTGTGTAACCCTAACCCTCTCCGGTGCCTATATAAACCAGAGAGTTTTAGTCCGTAGGACGAACAACAATCATACCATAGGCTAGATTCTAGGGTTTAGCCACTCCGGTCTCATGGTAGATCTACTCTTGTACTACCCATATCGTCAATATTAATCAAGCAGGAGTAGGGTTTTACCTCCATCGAGAGGGCCCGAACCTGGGTAAAAACATCGTGTCCCTTGTCTCCTGTTACCATCCACCTAGACGCACAGTTCGGGACCCCCTACCCGAGATCCGCCGGTTTTGACACCGACGTTGGTGCTTTCATTGAGAGTTCATTTGTGTCGTCGCCTTTTAGGCCAGATGGCTTCTTTGCTCGTTAACCGTGACGCGGTCCGGGATGAGACTTTTCTCCCCGGACAGATCTTTGTATTCGGCGGCTTCGCACTGCGGGCTGACTCGTTCGGCCATCTGGAGCAGATCGAGAGCTATGCCCCTGGCCATCAGGTCAGGTTTGGAAGCTTGAACTACACGGCCGACATCTGCGGAGACTTGATCTTCGATGGATTTGAGCCACAACCGGGCGTGCCGCACTGTCATGATGGGCACGATTTAGCTCTGTCATCGGACAACGCCCAGAGCGTCGCTCAGGTGTCCACTCCGACCATTAGCTCGGAGCCCACTACGCCAGTCGAGGGCGAACGGTTAGACGCCACCTCGGAAACTGCAATCTCTACGGCGATAGAGCTGGATACCAGCCCAGTCCCTCGCAAGGCCCGTGACTCCGAGGTGCCGGACTCCGATCCGGACTCCGTAAATCCTGCACCTCTCCCGGTTAAGCCCGATTGGGCTTCGGTCATGGAGTTCACCGACACGGATGTCTTTCAGCACTCACCTTTCGGCAACATCCTGAATTCGTTAAAGTCTCTCTCTTTGTCAGGAGAGCCCTGGCCGGACTACGGCCAACACGGTTGGGACGCGGACGACGAAGAAATTTGTAGCCCACCCACCACCCACTTTGTAGCCACTATCGATGATTTAACCGACATGCTCGAGTTCGACTCCGAAGACATCGACGGCATGGACACCGATAAAGGAGACGAAGAAGAACTAGTGCCTATAGGGACCTGGAAAGCCACATCGTCATATGACATATACATGGTGGACACCCCTAAAGCGGGGGATGTCGAGGAGAAAACGGAGGATGACCCCTCCAAGAAGCAACCCAAGCGCCGACGTCAGCGGCACCGCTCTAAATCCCGCCAAAGCAAAAACAGCGATTCCGGCACCGGAGATAACAATACGCCAGACAGTGCCGAAGACAACCCCCTCCAGCAGGATTCAGTGCAGGAGAACGAAGGAGCCAGACCTCGTGAGAGAGCGGCCGACAAAGAGGATGAGGACGACAATTACATGCCTCCCTCCGAAGACGAGGCAAGCCTCGACGACGATGAATTCGTCGTGCCAGAGGATCTCGTCGAGCAAGAGCGTTTCAAACGCAGACTCGTAGCCATAGCAAGCAGCCTCAAGAAGAAACAGAAGCAGCTTAGAGCTGACCAAGACTTGCTAGCCGACAGATGGACCGAAGTCCTGGCGGCCGAAGAGTATAAACTAGAACGCCCATCCAAGAGCTACCCGAAGCGCAGGCTGCTCCCCCAACTTGAGGAGGAAGCAACTAAACCTACATCACCAGCGTACGATCCGCCCGATCGGCCACCCCGTGGCTGCGATAGAGAGGCCTTCAGGCCCTCGACCCAAACCGCACCCCGACACCGCTCAAAACATACCAGAGTACGGGGAGACGCAATAGACCTGCGAGACATCTTGGAGAATAAGGCAAGGCAAACAAGATCGATCTACAGATCGCATGGGAGCCCCGCGTCACGTGACGCTAGCCGTCACGCCGGACATAATAAGTTTGGCCCGGCCGAATACAACAGACCAAGCTCGTCCGAGCTGCGTCGCGATATAGCTCAGTACAGGGGCGCCGTACACCCACTATGCTTCACAGACGAAGTAATGATCATCAAATCCCCGAGGGCTTCAAACCTGTAAACATTGAATCATACGATGGCACAACAGATCCTGTGGTATGGATCAAGGATTATCTCCTTCACATCCACATGGCCCGTGGCGATGATCTACACGCCATCAAATACCTCCCGCTCAAGCTTAAAGGACCAGCTCGACATTGGCTTAATAGCCTGCCAGCAGAGTCAATCAGTTGTTGGGAGGACCTGGAATCCGCATTCCTTGACAACTTCCAGGGCACGTATGTGCGACCACCAGACGCCGATGACCTAAGCCACATAATCCAGCAACCAGAGGAATCGGCCAGACAATTCTGGACACGGTTCCTGACAAAGAAAAACTAAATAGTCGATTGTCTGGATGCTGAGGCCCTCGCAGCATTCAGGCACAACATCCGAGACGAATGGCTTGTCCGGCACCTAGGACAGGAAAAGCCGAAGTCTATGGCAGCCCTCACGACACTCATGACCCGCTTCTACGCGGAAGAAGACAGCTGGCTGGCTCGTAGCAATAACATAAGCAAGAGCCCTGGCAATTCGGATAACAAGGATAACAACGGCAGGTCATGCCGCAGCAAGCATAAGCGCCGCATTAACGGTGACAATACTGAAGATACGGCAGTCAATGCCGGATTCAGAGGCTCTAAACCGGGTCAGCGGAAGAAGCCATTCAAACGAAACCCTCAACGCCCATCCAGCTTAGACCGGATACTTGATCGCTCATGCCAGATACACGGCACCCCCGAACAGCCAGCCAATCACACCAACAGGGATTGTTGGGTGTTCAAGCAGGCAGGCAAGATAACTACCGAGACCAGAGACAAGGGGCTACATAGCGATGACGAGGAGGGGCCCCGGCCGCCGAACAACAAAGGACAGAAGGGATTTCCCCCGCAAGTTCGGACGGTAAATATGATATACATAACCCACATCCCCAAAAGGGAGCGGAAGCGCGCTCTCAAGGACGTCTATGCGCTGGAGCTAGTCGCCCCAAAGTTCAACCCATGGTCCTCCTGCCCGATCACTTTCGATCGACGGGACCATCCCACCAGCATCCGTCACGGCGGATTCACCGCACTGGTCCTAGACCCAATTATCGACGGATTTCACCTTACCAGAGTCCTAATGGACGGCGGCAGTAGCCTGAACCTGCTTTACCAAGACACAGTGCGAAAAATGGGCATCGATCCTTCAAGGATTAAACCCACAAAGACAACCTTCAAAGGTGTCATACTAGGGGTCGAAGCCAGCTGTACAGGCTCGGTCACACTCGAGGTGGTCTTCGGATCACCGGATAACTTCCGAAGCGAGGACTTAATCTTCGACATAGTCCCATTCCACATCGGCTATCATGGCCTGCTCGGACGAACCACATTTGCAAAATTCAATGCGGTGCCGCACTACGCATATCTCAAGCTCAAGATGTCAAGACCTCGCGGAGTCATCACGGTAAATGGAAACACAGAATGCTCTCTCCGAACGGAGGAGCACACGGCGGCCCTGGTGGCGGAAGTACAGAGTAGCCTCTCAAGGCAGTTCTCCAATCCAGGCGCCAAACATCCGGACAACGTCAAGCGAGCCTGAAGTAACCTACAACAAATCCGGCTGTCACATTCCGAGCAAGCATAGCAGTGCGGCCCCGACCCCAGCCCCCGCCAAACGGCAATGCTGGTACCACACGTACATAATTACTCCTTAGAGATACCATGGGCATAAGGGGAGGGGCACAACAACGGCATGCCCAGAATGCGGCTTAACCGCACTAGGGGGCTCCCTATTTCGCCGTTTTCCTTTTTTACACACTTTCAGGACCCAACTATTCGGAAGGCCTGTTCGGCAATACTATCGCCGAACAAACGATGCAATAGCCAGGGAGGAAGCAAGCTACGTCAAAAGTCAAGGTGGCCTCTATAACGAGTTTAATACCTGTTTCTCTTACAATCCTGCAGCTTGCCCCTGAAGGGGAATATGTCAAATACTCCCATCTCTTGCTTACCGCACTTTTTGTATCGTTCTGCTCTCGCAGCAGCCCTTTTTTAATAAAAAATACATAGCTCTTACCTAATATTGTACTTATCTATTTTCATATGCAAACATGTTCAGTCATGACACTATGCAACCGTACACTTTGGCACGGATAATACACCAGGGGCTTACAACACCCCATAACGTGGTGCGAGAAGACCGAACACTCTAACAAGTGCGGCACCCTGAACTTATAGCACTATATGCATCGGCTCCGAATCATGTCTTTGGTCAATAGTTGGGTTTGCCCGGCTCCCATGTTTTGGTACCTTACGTTCCGCATTGTTGGCTAAGGTAGCGCTGGGAGAACTACTGCGATTGTGCCCCAGTTGAGCTAGGTTAACACCTTAGTAGAGAAAGCTAAAACGGACTGTCATGATAGTGCGAGAGACCAGTCGTTGTTCATGAGGTTTCTTCGAGTCCTTAAAGACTTATGCCGCTTCGAGCGAGGAACCGGACTTATCCGGCCTAGGCGTGGATAGCGCCCCAAATTCGGTCTTCCGAATACTAGGGGCTTCGCCGAAATTTAAAATTATAGAATTCTATGGCTAAGTGAGAGTGATAAAGCATTATAAGTCCGATGGCCTGGTTCGCTGTGCTGAACGCCTCCCTAGATGGACCCAAGAATGGGAACAAGAGCGCTCAGGTTTATCCCGAACACCCCAGCACTCGTGGCATGGGGGTCGAAGCCGACGACTTGCATCTCTCAGATTTGATAAACGGCCGCACAGAAGGTAATATTTTAAATTAACAAGCGTTGCTTAACGCATATGAACAAAGCTTCAGCATACAGGATAACAAATGCGAGTTTACTCAAAAATTACATCTTTGGAGCACTCATCCGCTATGCGGCGGGCACCCTTCAGAATGCCATTATAATACATCTCGGGCGTACGATACTCCTTGCCCGGTGGTGGCACGTCCGTCAACAGCTTCTCCGCGTCTAGCTTGCCCCAGTGCACCTTAG
The DNA here is from genome assembly GCF_002162155.2 of Triticum dicoccoides. Classification (NCBI taxonomy): domain Eukaryota; kingdom Viridiplantae; phylum Streptophyta; class Magnoliopsida; order Poales; family Poaceae; genus Triticum; species Triticum dicoccoides. The sequence goes on from NC_041391.1 coordinate 686,191,816, forward strand.
CACGGGCAAGGGCCCGACGGGCACCTTCAATACAAGTGGAGCGCTTGACGACCTCAATCCACGGACACGCGTCCACCAGCCGCCGCACCAGACCGAAGTAACTCCCAGGCATGGCTTCTCCAGGCCACAGCCGAGCTATGAGGCCCTTCATGGCCTGTTCGGCCACCTTGTGGAGCTCAACCAGCTGCTTCAGTTGGTCGCTCAGGGGCACCGGATGTCCGGCCTCAGCATACTGAGACCAGAACACTTTTTTTGTCGAGCTCCCCTCTTCGACTCGGTAGTATGCGGTGGCATCAGACACACTATGGGGCAGATCGGCGAACGCTCCTGGAGAGCTCCGGATTCGGGTAAGTAGCAGATAATTAACTTTTATATTTTTGCTTTGCATAAAGAATGCCTTACCCGCCGCTATCTTCTTCATCGCCTCGATCTCCTGAAGGGTCTTCTGGGCTTCGGCCTTAGCGGTCTTGGCACTCTCAAGAGCCAAGGCAAGCTTGGACTCTCGAGTCTTCGAGTCACGCTCCAAACTCTCGTGTTTTTCCACAAGAGCCTGGAGCTCTTGCCGCACCTCTGTCACCCACGCCTCCTGCTTCTCTCGCTCGATGCGCTCCAAGGCCGCACTCTTTTCGGCCCTCAAAACCGCCTCTTTCAGGGTCGCCACCTCGGTCGCGGCTCCTGCAACATTAACGTTGGTCCTGTTATTATTATGCAACCAAGTATTTCTATATACATTTTCAGGAGGTGCTACATACCCTCTTTATCCTCGAGCTGCTTCTTGGCACGGCCGAGCTCGTTCTCGGACCGCTCGAGGCTTTCCTTCAAGGCATTGACCTCCGCAGTCAGTGCGGCGGAGGTCATCAGCGCAGCCTGCATTCCCATATTGACACATTTCTATTAGACTCCTGCGTATATCTTTTAAGATCCTCAGTTTGGCTTTTCTTTCCGAACACCGAACTAAGCATCAGGGGCTACTGTCTATGCGCTAACATTTTTTATATATGTTTTTGAACACATACCTCAAAGCCCGTTAACAGGCTTGTGCAGGCTTCCGTCAGCCCGCTCTTGGCGGACTGAACCTTTTGAATCACCGCACTCATAACAGTGCGGTGTTCTGCATTGATAGAGGCGTCGTTGAGCGCCTCCAGCAAATTGTCCGGCGCCTCCGGGTGGATGGAAGTCGCCGGCATCGCGGACTTGCCCTTCTTGTGAAGGCGCCGCCTGTCGGGCTCTGGAACCACTGATGGTTCCGGAGCAGTGTCCGGCCCAGGGCCGGACTTAGATCCCTCCGGGGTTTTACCCCCTTTGGGTTGGGAGTCCGGAAGGTCTCCTTGTGGCGCTTCCGGGACCACCTCCTCCTGGTTTTGTCCCCTACGGGACTCCACCTCCGCGCCATCTGTAGGAAGAGGGGAGGAGGCTGTCGGAAGTGAAGCGCTATTCACATCCGACGAATTCAGAGATCCGCTCGACGAATCGCCAAGCTGAGCTCTGGGCGGACTGTATGATTAGCTTCGGTGTTAGAAGCTATCAAATAAAAAAGGAGTGCAATAAGTCATTCGGGTAGCCGGACACTTACGATTTTGCCAGGGGCTTGACCCTGGAGGGCCAGTCCTCCTCGCCGTCTTCGGCGTCGGGGGCGTAGTTCGGCAGAAGGGGCTTCCCCTTCTTAGACCCTCCGGCTTCCCAAGTTGGGGCGGCCTTTCTCTTCTTTCCTCCCCCCGTTGGAGGGGGAGAGGCATCTTCTTCTTCCTCCTCCTCATCTTCAGAGGCGGAGGGCGCGTTGGAGCTGTCGGGCAAATCCGACGACACCGGGCACCGGGAACTCTTTCGGGTCCCCGTGGCCTTCTCCTTGGCCTTCTTCTCTGGCACCACATGGGGTGCCGGAACCAGTAGCTTCGCTAAGTGTGCGTCTACTGGTCCTTCGAGCAAAGGGCTGAACAGTCAAACTGTCCGGATGTCCTCTTCCAATCCTGTCAAAGGTGTATGGGAGTTTAGATCCCACATAAGGTCACACTATGAAATGCGGATATCCCGTAAGGGGCTAAAAGTAAGCTTACTTCGGAGGCTTGACGTTTGGCGCAGAACCCGCGATCCTCGGTGATGGGAGGGGAGACCTTGGAGCTTTTGAAAAGCACCTTCCAGGCGTCCTTGTGCTTCGTTTCGAAGAGCCGGGATAGAGTCTGGTGCCGGGACGGGTCGAACTCCCACAAATTAAAGTCCCGTCGTGACACGGGAGGATCCGGCGGAAGAGCATGACCTGGACCATGTTGACAAGTTTGACCTTCTTGGCCACCAGGTCTCGGACGCAGGTTTGGAGTCCGATCACCTCTTCCGGATTGCCCCACGACAGGCCCGTCTCTTTCCAAGATGTGAGCCGGGTGGGGATGCCGGATCGAAATTCGGGGGCCGCTGCCCATTCAGGGTCACGCGGCTCGGTAATATAAAACCACCCAGATTGCCACCCTTTGATGGTTTCCACGAAGGCACCCTCGAGCCAGGTGACGTTGGCTATCTTGCCCACCATGGCGCCTCCGCATTCCGCCTGTTGGCCTTGCACGACCTTCGGCTTGACGCTGAAGATCTTCAGCCATAGGCCAAAGTGGGGCTGGATGCGGAAGAAGGCCTCGCACACGATGATAAACGCCGAGATATTGAGGATGAAGTTCGGGGCCAGGTCATGGAAGTCCAGGCAGTAGTAGAACATGAGCCCCCGAACGAACGGGTGAAGGGGAAAACCCAGTCTGCGGAGGAAATGGGGAAGAAAAACAACCCTCTCATGGGGCCTGGGGGTGGGGATGAGTTGCCCCGCATCTGGGAGCCGGTGCGCGATGTCATTAGACAAGTATCCGGCCTTCCTCAGGTTTTTGATTTGTCCCTCCGTGACGGAGGAGGCCATCCATCTACCTCCCGCTCCTGACATGGTTGGAGAAGGTTGAGGTGGGAAGTGCGGGCTTGGGCGCTGGAGCTCGAGCGCGCAGGGACGGATAAGCAGAGGAGGAAGAGGGCGTGAATGTAAAGGGTGGATTCTTATCCCCTTATATGGGCGGCCAAAACTACGAGCTCCCCACCGGCCTAATAAAACTCGCTTATCCCCCAAGCGCCGTGGTTAATGGCGCGGTTGGGTTACCCACACCCGTATTGATGAGAATCCCGGAATAAGGGGACACGATCTCTGCTTTGACAAGACGTGCCAGGGAAACCGCCTCGCTAAACGCGCTGAGGTGGAACAATAAAATGAATAAAGAGCCTGGCTGTGGCATGATATCACGCCACGGAATACGTCAGCAGATCCGATTGATGCAAATATTATTCTCTCTACGAAGGAATGTGGAACTTATTTTGCAGAGCCGGACACTACCCTGGTGTTCAACATCTTCTATGAAATTTTCGGAGGAGGAACCCGCCTTGCAATGCCGAAGACAACTTGCGCGCCAGACTCGTCGTCATTGAAGCCTGGTTCAGGGGCTACTGAGGGAGTCCTGGATTAGGGGGTGTCCAGATGGCCGGACTAAGACCTTTGGCCGGACTCCCGGACTATGAAGATACAAGATTGAAGACTCCTTCCCGTGTCCGGATGGGACTTTCCTTGGCATGGAAGGCAAGCTTGGCGATACGATATGAAGATCTCCTCCCATTGTAACCGACTCTGTGTAACCCTAGCCCTCTCCGGTGCCCATATAAACCGGAGAGTTTTAGTCCGTAGGACGAACAACAATCATACCATATGCTAGATTCTAGGGTTTAGCCACTCCGATCTCGTGGTAGATCTACTCTTGTACTAACATATCATCAATATTAATCAAGCAGGAGTAGGGTTTTACCTCCATCGAGAGGGCCCGGACCTGGGTAAAAACATCGTGTCCCTTGTCTCCTGTTACCATCCGCCTAGACGCATAGTTCGGGACCACCTACCCGAGATCCGCCGGTTTTGACACCGACAATGATCTACTTGTTGACAACTCTAGTGATGAATACTATGATGAAACGTCAATTAATCATGCTAATCAAACGAATGACAATGATAAGGAGAAAATTGAGCTTCTAACTAAAGAACTAAACACTCTTAAGTTGGCTCATGAAACTATCATCGAAGATCATCAAGAACTTTTAAGGGCTCATGAGAATTTACGCTTTGAAAAGCTCAATCTTGAGCAAGAGCATGAGTTCTTAAAGGCAATCAATGATGATCTCTGTAAGAAAAGTTCTTCTTACATTGCCAAGCGTTTACTCTTATCTACTTACATGCCTCAAGTCAAGTCTAGTAACAAGTACAAGAAAGATACTTCCTCTAGTAGTAACAATAATAATGTTAAATCCAATGTTGTTGCTTCTAGTAGTTCTCTAGATTCCACTAATGATTCTCTTAGCCAAGTTACACTTGAGCAAGAAAATAGTTTATTGAAGGGAATTATAGATAAAGGTGTTTACAAGAGCCTTGCCGGGAGTAAGCAATTCGAGGAAATTGTACGCAAGCAAGAAAGACACCGGAAGAATCAAGGTGTTGGTTTTGAACGAAAATTCAACGCCAATGGAGTTGAGTGGGAAGAAGATCAATACCCCAAGACAAAGCTTGTTCCTCAACAAGAGAAGTATGATCCTACTTCCTTCAAGGGGACACAAGCTCAAGATGATCTTCCACCACAAGACCACAAGAACAAAGGCAAGGACAAGCTTCAAGAAGAGATTGATGCATTTGAAGAAGCACCTAAAGCCTCGTTCAAGTGGGTCCCCAAGACTACGTCAAGTTCTACTTCATCAAGTACAACTACAACTCCAAGGATTCCCATCAAGATGATGTGGATCCCGAACAAGAAGAACTAGAGAGTTCTTGAGGGTGACTCCGCCAACATTCTTCACTCATATCATTTTGGCAAGAACAAGTGCAATCAACTTCCACATCTTGCACTAGTTCAAGGAGTCACAAACCCTCATGTTGGTAAGGCAAGGGACAAGGTAACCTAATGATTTCATGGACATCATTTTGTGTGTGCATCACTCTATGTCTATGGATATTCTTGTTTGTCCCTTGTGGGACTAACCCATGTAGGCAAGTTGAAAGTGCAACTCACTCCAAAGGATTTCTCCAAATGATCTACATCAACATTGAGCATCTACATCTTCAACACCTACATGAAGTCATCATCGACAAAACCCAAGGTTAGTTCATCCCTCTAAGGGGGGATCTCACATCTAGGGGGAGCTTAACTCAAAAAATTGAGTCAAAGCAACTCTAATGGTGTGAACACAGTAATGCATTATGTAAAAGTGGTAACCCCACTTGAGCTTAAACGATGAGTATGACCTATGATCAAATGTTCTCATTTGACTCCTAAGTCAATATACTCATATATAGATGACCTAGTCATCGCCAATTGTTTGATAGATGCTAGAATTGGTTGTGCATGCTTTGCCACATATTTCATTTTCCATTTTATTGTGTGAGCATGTTGGTGCATATTTTACTCATTCAAGGACATCCACTTGTTGTTTTGATTGTTTGGTTCTTTCTTCTTTTGGCCAAGTGGATGGACAAGAATGCCTAAGAACCCTCTCTAGCTATCTATGCTTTTCTCGCCTCAAACTCTATTCATGCTACATCACAAAATTTGATCAAGTCAGATTCGAACCACTCTGTGTGAGGAGCACTCGGAGTCCCCGATTCGTCATAGACTTAAACTTCCAAAACCTCTTAGTGATTCTCGGTCTGACCGATCCTTCCATTTCGGTCCTACCGAGATCATCAAGTTGATCTGAGTTTTCAATCTCGGTGCAACCGATTTGAACTTTTCGGTCTCACCAATTTGCTGTAACTGAACACAGTTATGCATCTCGGTGCCACCGAGTTGTTCCACTCGGTCACACCGACAGGGTCGAGCTATATATATAGCCTTGGGCAAAATTTTGGAAATTTCTCCAAAACCCTTCGCCCGCGCAACAGCTTGCTCTGCCATCATGGTCTCCAGATCGTCTCCTCATCGCCAGCAGCCTCCTGTCGCTAGTCTCCGTCGTCGTCAACGGATTTCGTCCCCACCGTTGCCGCCGTAGCAAGTCCACCGCCAAGTTAGGATATGGACTTAATGTTTGTGCTATCCACGTCTGATTCCTGGCACATTGTTTTCATATTGATTCTTGCCACAATTGAAACTCTTCTATCCATCCAAAGTAGTTCATAGATTAGATGTGATTCAAATTTTTAGGGTTAGGTTTCCACCGAAACCATCTCGGACCCACCGAGTTGACAAACTCGTTCTCACTGATTTGGCTTATGCCATTGCACAAGTGACTCTCGGTCTGACCGAGAATTACTAATCGGTGCAACCAATTTGAGGATTCTGTGAAACCCTAGCAGTCTCAGTACCACCGAACTGAAACTCGGTCCAACCGAGATCATCAGTTTAGGTTCCAAAACTGCTTCGGTATCACCGAGTTTGAAAATCGGTGGATCCGAAATGCTTTCTGTGGAAAACTAAGACTGAACTTTTGAGTCATTTTTTTGCAAAAACCTCCGCATTTTGTGATGCTCATCTTTTCTATCTCATCTATAACTCTTCACAGGGTCAGCAGTCAGCTTTTGCAGTATGTCTGATCAAAGTGACAGCCAGAATAGGTCAGAAGAGCAGATGGACTTGAGTGAGGGCACTAGTCCCTCAACTTCAGATGAAGGGAGCAGAAGTACTCCTAGCAATTTGCCTAAGGCTGCAACTAGGCAAAGGAGGAAAAGAACTTCAGATTCATAGGATGAAGATTACAAAGTTGAGGAAGATGAGGCTACTTCCAAGAAAGTGGTGCTCAAGAAGGAATATGGCTCAGCAAAGGATATAAAGCCAGGCATGAAAATTAAAAGGCCTGCAAGAAGGCAACCTATGCCTAAGGCCAGAGCATCAACTCAACTGCCTGAAAATCCTGATCCCAAAGAGCCAGCTGATGAAAGCAAGAAGAGGAAGGAAAGGGTCAAGAAGACCATGGCCAAAATTGTTGGTCAACCTTCCATGATGGAAGAGGAAGAGCTCGTTGCACCAGCTCCAAAGGCAGCTAAGCTTATGGGAGATGCAATCAGATCAGGGGCTGCAACATCCAAGCCCAAGGAATCACCCAAAGCTTCCTCCAAGGCCAAGCAAGTTCCAAAGAGGAATACCAGGAGTATTCCAGCTGCTGAGAAGAACAAGGCCCCAGTGCCCAATGTTGCTGAAGATTCAAAAGAAGAAGGACAGGTTCTAAGGAAGCTCAAGCCAAAGATACCAGACCACAATGATGCCCATCCTATGGCTGAGGACATGAGAATCAGGAAGGATTCAGGGCTGAGACTGTGGAGAATGGAAGATCCATATGCCACAAGGAGAAGAACTGCTGTTGATTACAGGTTCCATACAAAGGAACAGGAGGACTTCTATGAAACAATTCTGTTGGACAAGAAGCCCATAGTCTGTGACATGAGGTGGGTTGACTGGAAATTCATCAAGGAAAATGAACAGCACTATCCTGGAGTGCAAGACAACTTTGTTGCTTGTGGAGTTGCAGATTTTGTTGGACAGAAGTTCACAACTGGAATGATGAGCTTATCATGCAGTTCTACTCCACAGCACACTTTTACCCAGATGGAAGAATAGTTTGGATGTCTGAAGGTACAAGGTACCAGTCCACTATTGAAGAATGGGAAAGTCTGATCAATGCCCCCAAGGAGAATGAGGATGACCTAGACATTTATGCAAAGAAGAAGTTGGGTCACAATTCAATGGCTCACATGTACAAGGAAATTCCAGACAAGGCATTAGAGACTCACAAGTTTGGATCAGTTCACTTTCTGCTGTCAGGGTTCCCAACCATAAATTGGATTCTGAGGCACACTTTGTTGCCCAAGTCAGGTGACCACAACACGATCAGAGGGCATGCCATCAACATGTTGCATGTGTTTGATGTGCCACAAAAATTCAAAGTCATGAGCCTGATCATTGAAACAATCAAGAGGACTGCAGCAGATCAGAAGAGGAGCTGTGGATATGCACCTCAGATTCAAGAATTGATAAACTCAAAGATGGGCACAGGAAAATATCAGTTGGATAAGGAACACTTTCCACTTTATCCAGACTTTGAGGACAATGAGGTTGTCATGAATGAAGATGATCCACAATCAGTTCAAGCTCAGGAGAAGAAGGAGAAGGCAAAGAGGGAGAAGGTTGCCAAGATGCCAACTCAAGAGGAGGCATCTGTATATTTCTTGAAAACCAAACAGGAGCAGCTTGGTTACTTGATAGCATCATCTCTGAGGATTGAGAAGGGGTTGGCCACCCTAACTAAAAACCAGGAGAGCCTGGAAAGAATCATGGAACAAAAATTCTATGATCTAGATGTCAAGGTAACTGAGAGGAAGGGCAAGACTACCACCAATGTGTTTGCCAGAGTGCCCAGAGCCCAGAGGTCAGTTGCAGTGCCAGTGACAGACACTAGAGCAACAACTTCAGCACCAGCCACTGCCCCTACAGTTCCAGTGCAACCAGCTCTAGCACCAACTCCTCCAGCTCCATCCACTTCAACTGAAGCCTTCATCCAAGGAGCCATCTCTACACCACCACCAGCAGATCAAGCCTGAGAGTCGATCTAGCACTATGCATTTTCTATGAACTTTTTGGTAACTTGTTGCCAAAGGGGGAGAAAAATGTATAGATCATAGGCTTCAAGAGAGAGAGTGTTGCTTTTGTTCTCTCTTGCTTTATTTGGTGGTTTTTCAATCTTTGTTTGCTTTTGGTTGAGATATTATGCTTGTGAGACATTGATGATCATGTGTTTGATCATAAGCTACACTTATGCATGCTTGATATTATCCTATCTATCTTATGTGATCACTCACTATGCTTGGTGATGAGTGCATGTATTCATTGTTTATTATTTTGAGCGCTCCACCAAGATGTATGTGACATGGAAGACTAACCCATGAGCCTAATTCATTGTGCATTTGCAGTCCAAAGCAAATCTAAAACTATGCACAAATTTAGGGGGAGCTCTTGCTTATCACATACTTCTCAAAGCGACGATGTCATTTAAATTTTATTATCATTTGTCGAAGCTTTGATCTATATGTTGTCATCAATTAGCAAAAAGGGGGAGATTGAAAGTGCAACTATCCCTAAGTGGTTTTGGTAATTCATAACAACATATAGCTCATTGAGCTAATGCTATTACAAGACTATTATTTCAGGAAAGCTCAATGAATGGCATGGCATGGATGATGAAAGTGGATCCCTCAAAATACTAAGGACAAAGGATTGGCTCAAGCTCAAAAGCTCAAGACTCTTCATTTTACATTTTAGTGATCCAAGAGCACATTGAGTCTGTAGGAAAATCCAATACTATTAAGAAGGGATGAGGTGTTGCTTAATGAGCCTCTTGCTTCATGTGCTTAGTGATATGCTCCAAAAACCCTCAACTACTTTCCCACATCCACAAATGACCTAAACCTAAAGCCAAAATCGGTCACACCGATTCTTTCTATTCGGCGCCACCGATTCCAAAAGTCATAGCCACAGCCACAAACCCTAAGCAAATCGGTCTTACCGATAGGGATCTCGGTCTCACTGAGATGGGGTTGCAATCTCTCTGTTTCCCTTCGTAATGTTTCGGTCTAACCGACGTGAGCGATCGGTCCCACCGAGATTGCAATGTAAACTCTCTGTTTCCTTTTTGTAACATTTCGGTCTCACCGAAAAGAGCAAATCAGTCCCACCGAGTTTACCTGACCAACTCTCTGGAAAGCTTATTACCAAATCGGTCCTACCCAGTTTGCGTAATCGGTCTTACCGACATTAGGTTATGCCCTAACACTAACCGAATCGGCCTCACCGAGATGCATGTCAGTCCCACCGAAAATCACTAACGGTCACTAGGTTTACTAAATCGGTCCCACCGAGTTTGATAAATTGTGTGTAATAGTTAGATTTTGTGTGGAGCCTATATATACCCCTCCACCTCCTCTTCATTCGTGGAGAGAGCCATTAGACTAAACCTACACTTCCAACTTACCATTTCTGAGAGAGAACCACCTACTCATGTGTTGAGGCCAAGATATTCCATTCCTACCATATGAATCTTGATCTCTAGCCTTCCCCAAGTTGCTTTCCACTCAAACCCTCTTTCCACTAGATCCAAATCCTATGAGAGAGAGTTGAGTGTTGGGGAGACTATCATTTAAAGCACAAGAGCAAGGAGTTCATCATCAACGCACCATTTGTTACTTCTTGGAGAGTGGTGTCTCCTAGATTGGCTAGGTGTCACTTGGGAGCCTCCGACAAGATTGTGGAGTTGAACCAAGGAGTTTGTAAGGGCAAGGAGATCGCCTACTTCGTGAAGATCTACCGCTAGTGAGGCAAGTCCTTCGTGGGCGACGGCCATGGTGGGATAGACAAGGTTGCTTCTTCGTGGACCCTTCGTGGGTGGAGCCCTCCGTGGACTCGCGCAGCCGTTTCCCTTTGTGGGTTGAAGTCTCCATCAACGTGGATGCACGATAGCACCACCTATCGGAACCACGCCAAAAACATCCGTGTCTCCAATTGCGTTTGAATCCTCCAAACCCTTCCCTTTACTTTCTTGCAAGTTGCATGCTTTAATTTCCGCTGCCTATACACTCTTTGCATGCTTGCTTGAATTGTGTGATGATTGCTTGACTTGTCCTAAAATAGCTAAAATCTGCCAAACTCTAAAATTGGGAAAAGGTTAAGTTTTTATTGGTCAAGTAGTCTAATCACCCCCCTCTAGACATACTTCAAGGTCCTACAGTGTGTGAGAGGGAGAGAGTGTATGTGGATTAGAGAGACCACTAATGATGTAAACCTAGTATAAGGGAAGGGGGAATGGTGTGACATGTGTAGTAGCGGGATAGCACGGGTGCGGGCGGGGGGAGCAGACTATTTGGAAGTGACATCGAGTGTGTGTGTGGGAGAGGGGTGTGAGAGCGAGAGAAAGAGAGAGCTAGCGACGGAGAGAGATAGAGAGGAAGAGAGGGGGCGAGAGGGGTCGTTTGTGTCCATAAATAGCGTATAGATAGGGAGACAATGTTGATGTTGTCCGAAATTGGCCTATGAACGGAGACACAAGGGAAGCGAGTCATCGTGTGTGTGATAAGGACTTCATGAGAGATCTAGAATAGATGGTGTAGAGAAAAATGTGGGAAATTGAGAACGATTATACATTAGGGACCTATGCAAAGAGTCACGACATATATGTATACAGGGAAGGAGCTGGGGCGGGTTCGCATGTGGGAGAGATAGAAAGAGGAGAGTGGTGCACAAGGAGACAAAGTGTGCTTGTTTGCAGTGGGGATGGTGTGTGAGGTGAGTGCGCGAGAACCACATAACTAGGGAGATAGACGTTTGGGGGTGACATTTTGTGTGTATGGGAAATATACACTCTACATAGTGCGTGTGCTTGGGTAAGAGAGATAGTGGGAGACCTAGAGAGTGAGGGAAGAGATGTGTGCATGCCCGAGAGACAAAGTGATAGAGACCTATGTTGGGGTCCGGACTTTAGAAGAGAGAGGGGTGTTAATGTGCTCGTGTGTTGGTGTTTGGGGGAGAGAACGACTTCTCTATGTGTGTGTGTGTGTGTGTGGTGGGGGGGGGTTGACTTCAGATAAAGAGTGAGGTGTCTATATTTGAGGGACTTTAGCGTAATTGAGATATTGTGCACTCATGGTTGATCAATTTGTTTCACAGTTTGTACTATGAGATAACGATACTTTTGAACATGCGTGATATACCTTGATGTACCAGAATTACAAACCTAAGATTGGAATTTTGGAATTCGACTCCATCATTAGATTTTGTAATTCATTTAAATGGAGGTACATTTTTTAAGCCGGGATTTCGTGATTTCAAATTCATATATCAAACCTAGAGATATACACATACGGGCATGTTCAAACTTTATAATCATCCACTTTATTCATACACATGCACATTTTTGCTTTTGTCATCATATTTAGGATAAACACATTTGGAATTTCATTTGAATTGGACCGTATGATGGTATTTGCTTGTAGTAGCTCAATGATCCATATTTGAATTGAATGGACAATCTAAGTTTCGAGTTGGAGACATTGATTTTCAAAACTTGCACATTTTTTTGCGTGCAAAACAAACAAATTGTCGGCCATGATATCATAGTCGGCCATAAAAAATAGTCGGTCGTACGAGAGCAGAATACTTATAATTTTAGGCGCCAAAAGCTTTCAAACTTCCCGCTCACATCGAAATATCATGCGCGCGAAAGTTTAGCCCTGCGATATTCCTGTTTTACCCCTGCCACATGAACGGAAAAGAGCTGCTTTGGTAACTCCATTGTTTTCCGCTCTTCGCCCCCAACATTCTTCCCCGGAGCCCCTTCCCTTTCCCTCCCCGACCCCCCCAACCACGGCAAGCCGCCGAATCTAGTCCTCCGCCGCAGCAGTGGACCTCACACCCCGCTGGATCTACCTTCCGCACCTTGGAACCCCCAACTGCCAACTCACCACTTCACCGGAACCGCTTCAGCGACTGGCTTGTCCACCGCTCCAGATCTCCTTGACCGCCATCATGGTCCACCGCACCGGATCTGCTTAACCGGTGCCCTCGTCCACCACAGCATAGGCCCTTCACTGACTCCCTCGTCCGCCCCTTCGCTGGCCCTTCATACAAGCCCTCGTCAGCCGCAACAGATCCACGTCACCGAAAGCACTGTACAACGCGCCCGCTGAAGCCTTCGTCCACTGCACCGAACCCGCTCCACGGACACCATATTCAACTCCACCGGCCCTGCCTTACCGACGCTGCAGCCTCATCAGGTTATTTCGATTTGTATTCCTTCATTTTTTTTCTCTTTATCGTGCAACTGTTCACTTACCACAGATAAGCTTTCTTGTATGTCGACAGGCGCCGCAACCGTAGCACTGGAGCTGCTTCAGCGATGGCGATAGCCGGCCCAAACTCAATCGCAAGACGAGCACCATCGACGATCCTTAGCTATCAAGTATGACAAGATACCCATACGCCGCTGAGAATCAGGTACTATTATCCAACGGTCGGCGCCTACGTTTACTTTCCTAGCATAAGCACCGCACCTTTAAATTTCTTCAGGGCATCATTCAGTTTTTAATGAGATGCGTTATTTTGCTTGCACCTGTAGGGGCATACTTCTGGCAGTGAACATGTTACATGTGCTAAATTACATACCAGTGCACATATAGTTAATATGCTTTAGTTTTGTTCTGATGCCACCTGTTGGTTCCATCAGACTGCTTAATGTTCTCTATGCTTAATTACACATCAGCAAACTAGCATGTGGTTCCGCTGCTTTTTGTTCATTTTACCCTACATTTTCTGATGATAGCTATTACATCACTGCTCCGAGGCTCTGTTCATTACTTGTTTGTGTGTTCTTGATCTTCCCAAGTTGCATGACTAATTTGATGCTTCTATTAATTATGGAGCTGCCAACCCCATCAAGCAAGATATTTGTTCTTTTGGGGCTGGCACCTCGAACAAGCATAAAAATAGAGGGAAGCAGATATATTGTCGTGTATGCACACACCCTTCTTTCATTAGTTTAGATGAACCATTGATGATCAATTTGGACCAGTGCATGCGATTAAAATTAATTTTACCTAAATAGAGGGTGCAGAATAAACTACAACAACTAGATTTGCAACCAGGGATGCTAACGATATCTTCAAAGAACATTGCAACAGCAGCGAGGCTTCACAGCAACATATGGTAAGCCAGTGTGTTTTAGTACATGTGAAATGTAATGCGAGTGGGCTGCTTTCTTGGCTTGTGCCCTCAACATGTAATCCTACCGAATTACAAATAGTTCAGTTGTCTGCTTTGCTGTATTGCTTGATTCGAATGCTTGTTTGTTGTTACGCTATACCTGAATTGGCCAATACGTCAGCAGTGCCTGTTGTACTATCGTAAAGAAATGCATGCCTATTTCATTTGAGTCCTTAACTTTTCCTCTCAACTTCATCACAAGACTGTCTTTGTAGTTTATATGAGGCCAGACTGTTAAGTGCTTTCTCACATTATTTCAACTGCTTAGATGCCTTGGCAACTTAAATATAGCGGTAGTACACTCCCTTCAGCTAGGGATGTCAACTGGGTCCTGTTTAATCCTGATTAAAGTCCAGTAGTGGTATGATAGTTCAAAAGAGTTTTTGTTTTTTGAGGAAAATGAACTAGGGAGGTAGCAAAAACTAACTAGATGGGACTGGCGGATGTCGTTTATTTGCCACTTACATCCCTAGTTTCATCTTACCATTTTAATTTCTTTTCGGCTGATGCTGCTTCGAACCATTTAAATATAGTTTGCCATGCTCGGCAATAATTCGTCTGTCGTTTACCATGTAAGCTTACTGCCTGGATCATACAATAACTATCTCTTACTTATGTCTAGCGGAAACCTTTCAGGATGCCGTTCACACTAGGACACAATGTACAACCCCAGAATCTATTTGTGGAAGCAGTGTGCCATCCATGTTACCAGATGGTAGCAGTTCAGAGGCAACACCGCCGGAGAGCAGTCCGAGCATAGATATTATAGTGCTTGAGGCTCTACTAGAGGCAGAAAGAGATGGTGTGGCTGCCATGAATGAGGTAATCTTTATCCTGAGGCTGGAAATTATGGAATTAGCGGCACGCATGATGCAAACAACCCAAGAATTGGAGGAAGTAAGAATGGTGCATTTGAAGATGGAGGAGGTCCTGCTGTTTCTACTATCTGAAGCCCAAGGTAATCCCGGTTCTTCTTTAGATACCAGTTGAAATTGTCATTAGATTATTGTACTTGCATGTTGTGTCATGTCTCTGAATGGATTATGTTGCAAGACCCCCTATGTTGTCCATGTGTTGTAATGATCCAGATTTTTTAGGCGAGGCAATCCTCGGTACTTGTATGATTGACATAAGGTGAACTATTTTTTGTGTGAGCATATTGTATTGGATGAAATAACTGTTTGACTCAGAGTGTATCCAACCTACTGAATTCGAAGATCACGGCATTTCTAAATCATAATCTTATATAAAGGTGGAATAAATCTTTGTTGTGGTTTTGAAGAAATAAAAAACAAAACGTATAATTATCTATGGATATTCGTAATCGAATACAAATTGGATTTGAATTTAGTTTGCCAGGGCCCAGGGCAAACGTGAATGCTAATTCTCCAAAGTTTTGAACGAAGCGGCTAAATACCCACTATAATTTGTGGGCTGCCCGAAGCAAGTGTTTGCAAGATGGAAATTACTGTCTACCCCTGACACTTGACATCCTTATCGACCTGATTTATGCTGCTGTCGATAGGGATAGACTAGTAACTTCAATCAGACGTGACACGACGGCCTCTGAGCCCATTCAGACACGGTGGGCGCCAAACGTGGGCGGCAAAACACATTTGATTCAAGCTCGTCCGAAAGACATGTGTCTCTTCCTCCATTTCCCCATTCATACACGGTGGGCGGCAAAACAAACTCTCATTGTCTGAAATCGATGTAGGCTAATATTTTAAATAGGGGCAGATGTGTAACTAACATCAGACGTGACACAACCGCCCTACCTGTCAGCCCCGTTCATACACCGTGGGTTCCAACCGTGGGCGGCAAAACACCCTCTCCTCACCCAAAATAGTTACCGGCAAATATTTGGGAGATGCGAGATTACCGTCCTATCCCCAACCGACGCGATGTCCGAAATTTTAAACGGGGGATAAGTTCGTAACTTTCCCCCATTTCAGAGAAGCGCGTCCCAAAGTTTGAGATCCCCCTCCCCCCCATTTCCCCATTCATACACCGTCAGCGGCACGACAACCTCCGCACTGCGGCCAGCCTCCTCCGTCTGCCACCCCATCCTCCACCTTGCCGGAGCCGCTACCCCTACCCCGTCGTCCACTGCAAGAGATGGATGTCTCTCATCCACGGCGCTGGACCAGGATCCTTTCATCGCCTCCTCTCGCTTCATCGGCGCTGTTGTCCACCTTGCCGTTGCCGCTCCTATGACCGCCTCGTCCACGGCAACAGGATATATCCCCCGACCCGGCCGTCTGTCGTCTAAAGTCTTCTTCCCCGCCGTCGACAGCCATCGCACCCGCAGCACCCTCAATGTATCAGCATAGGCCTACACGGCATCGCAAGAGATGTGGTACTCTTCCATATGTGCTTAAGTTATTGATCTCACCCGCAAAATAGATCGTAATTTGTTTACTGTACTTTTCTTGTCCGTACCAAATCGTAGTGGCTAGTTGAAAGCAAACATTGGTTGCGAAGTAGCTTTGTCCGGTTTGCACCTTCAGATCCACCATGGCACGGGCACTATACTCGTAAATCTTATGGTTTCCCCCCTTTATATTCACTACCATCATCGTAGGTGCTTCGTGTCGTGCTAGCACTGCTCCTCAAGACCTCAACCCAAAGCGTACGTGTTGAAATACGAATCTGGTATGATGCTCATATCACTAAAATAGAGAATTTTTAATTGGTCACCTAATGTTCCTATATTCGTTTCGAAAAGCATGTGCGCCACCCACTGGTCCAGCTAGTTCCACTTTCCTGATTTTTCTCTTGATGCTTAGGGTTTTCCCCTTTTATCTACTATACTATGATCTGCGTAGGTGCTTTCTGTCGTACTAGCATTACTCCACCCTTCAAGCTAAACAACACGCACTCAGAATTTGAAAGCTTAGTTGTTCAAATATGATTGTGATATGATACTGATATTAGTTAACTGACACATTTAATTGGTTAGCTAAAGGTCCCACTTGAGTTTCCAAATGCATGTCGCGACATATAGAGAGACAGCATAATTGCATTTCTTTATCACTTGTTGACCGTACTTTCTTGTCCATACCAAATCTTAGTTGTTATTTCAAAGCAAACATCGGTTGCTAACTACCCTTTGCGCGGTTTGCAGCTTCAGATCTGCCATCCCACTGCCAGGGTCAACACTGTACTCATCATGCTTATGTTTTCCCCATTTTATGATGACCACAATCAGCCTACGTGGTTCATGTCGTAATAGCACTGCTCCACCCATCAAGCTAAACAAGCTTAGTTGTACAAATTCATATATGATATTATTGCTGATATTAGTAAAACTGAGAGATGTTTAATTGGTTAGCTAAATGTTCCTACTTTAGTTTCGAAATACATGTGAGCCACATATGGAGAGACCGAAAAGAATAGTATTTCTTTGTGCTCTCTGGTTCATCATGGGTGGCCAACCGACATTGTATTGAAAGACTTGTAATATCTTCAATCTGCTTGCTCTTCTGCTCTTCTTTAAGATGATACTCTTCTCTTGCGATCGACTGGTCAGGTTGAGTTGTTCTCCTTTAGTATATTTTGAATCTGTCAGGTCAGGTCGACTTGTTCTTCTTTACTATATGTTGAAGTTGTCATCTGCGAAGTGTCATCACTTCTGGAGCTCTCATATTTTGAGTAGTAGGCCACATTATATTAATGCACACAACAAATTACAGCATGCATGGCATCTTTTAAAAGAATTGCAGAGATGGCACAAAGGGGTTTACAGGGAGGCAGTATTGGATTAGAATCACTTCTGCATTACAAAGAAAATCTCACTTGTTTTTATGTTTTCATGCATGTCAGATATTGAACATTATCAAAATGAATATGAGAATGGGCGCACGAGAGGAATATTGCGGAACGATCCACTGGCTAACAAACTTGGCATGGTGGAGGATGGCCTATCTTATTCACCCATCAAGGTGCTTGCTCTAACTTTGCAAAGTTGTACTGGTCGCACGTATTTTGCATTTGACCTCTTGCATTACTTCCACTTTGTTACACCATCTGCTTAATTTAGGCATCATATATGAGTATATGCCATACCTATCCATTTTTTGTACCTTTTCCATGTGTCGTCACACTATGTTTTTCCAGTCAAATGTTGTTCTTTCGTAATAGATGTCCAAAAGGAAGAGGATGAGTGCAAATCCTCAAGAGTACAAACTAGGTATTTGGAAAAGGTAGTGATACCTGTTAAATCAGATAGATCAGCAGCCACAGAAAACACAGGCCCAACTGTACCACACTTTACCCCTACTCCAGTGGCCAAACCCCCATTAGAACTGCTGGGAGCCCAGCGTCAGGTACTGTCTATGATATCAATTCAAAATTTGAACTCCTAAATTTCTGCTTGTGCCTTACCTTCTCTCTTGTATGAAAACTAATTTCAGATGAATCTCCTTGCTCAAAGGATCATTCAATCTCAAAACAATAATGGGCTCTACATTGCTCTTGTCAGTACCCCTCTCCCTTTTGCCTTGTAACACTGTACTTAATTAATTGCTATTTGATTATGTATCATCAGTCTGCACCTGAGCTTCATTATCCTCTGTTTCTTCCAATATTATTTGATCTATATTTACTCTTTGCAAAATGTGGAATAATGGCAACGCTTATAAAGAATTTTCTTTGGGGAATTTATTGAATTATCCTTCCATCAACATGGAGAAGGGCTTTGTCCAGCCCATGTTAACATGTAATGTAAGTTCATCCTTCTCAAGCCTTCAAACTTTGTTCTAGTATAGATTTGGATAGGCATCATTTCCTCCACTGTTGTTTGCTTTGCTGTTTACATCTGATTGGATGTTTGAAACAACTACTAGTTTCAAATTGTAGTTGTAAAAACATGTTCCTTGTGCAGAACAGATCCATTTATTTGCTTATATAATTGTGAAACATGTTACGTGTCTCCTTGTTTCTCTTTCAGAGTTGTATCTCTTATGCCAGGCAGAACTTTAGGGAAGATAGTGAGCCAAGCCATCTTGAGGACAGCGAGATGACCCCAAGGTCCTGTCTTGATGAAGACAGTGAGTTGAAGCTACTCACCAGCAGGTGTGAGACAAACCTCTGTGCAGTCGCTGCCTCAATCAGTTCGACTTCTTCAGTCTCAACTTAAAGCGAAAAGGCTTGCTTCAGCTCAGCTCTGACTTGAAGTCAAAGATGCAATGAAGATGTCAGAGGACTGCCATGCGCACCATCATGCCTTAAATCTAGTGTTGATGCATCTATCATTGACACAACTGAGGTCTACTCAGCTTCTTCAACTATTTGGGGGGCCGACCTGGCCAGGCCTAGTGCCTTCTGAAGTGCTCTCAGTTTTGTATATTCTTTTGTCGGCGCGTTTATTTGCACCGGTGGCGAACTTTGATGCCCAGTGGATGTAATATGTGTGATAGCCGTGATAGCCTAGCGTAAGTTGCTTGCTTATTTATTTCCTTGTTGTCTTGTTTATTTGTTTGCTTGTAGTCATAGCAGTTCTTTTTTCGTGGTTTTCTAGTGGCTGCAATAACCTATATTTTAAAACTAGGCCACAATAACCATGGGCTAATATTTACTGTAGTGACACTGGGCCTCCTACGGGCCGTAGAAACAGTGGGCCTTCTATGGGCCGTAGAAATAGTGGGCCTTCTATGGGCCGTAGAAACAGTGGGCCTTCTACGGGCCGTAGAAACAATGGGCCTTCTACGGGTCGTATCATCAATGGGCCTTATACGGGCAGTATGATCGATTGGCCAAACATGGGCCAATAACAGGCCGCAATATGGTCGTAAATGGGCTAGAGTTGGAATCGTCCGTTCATGGGCCGACCATAACGGGCCATCGTTAATAGGTCGTATTTGATGACGCTATGAAAACGGCCCAACGTATTAACGGCCCACAAACGGTCCGACTGTAACCATGGGCTGAATTTGGCCCACAAGCAAAAAATGACAGTAACGGGCCGTAAGTAAACGAATGCTAGAAATGAGCCCAAGAATAAATGGGCTCTGAGAAGGCTGAAAGATAACATGGGCTGGAAACAGCCCAACAGAATAACGGGCCGTTAATGGGTATAAAGTGATACACTGTTCATTACGGGCCAGTTTCACCACGGGCCGTTAATGGGTGTAAAGTGATACACTGTTCATTACGGGCCAGTTTCACCACGGGTCGTTAATAGGCCAAGAGTTACATAGGGCCTCATATGGGCCGAAAGACGTCATGGGCCATACATGGGCCAGAAGTGAAAACGGGCTGGAATCATATTGGATGGCCCAGATGACGCTATTGGGCCTAATTCGGATAGGGTGTAATGGGCCTTGGGTTAGCGGGCTGTAAATGGGCTATATGCGAACAGGCCGTTAACAGGCTTTACATGGGCCGGCCCGCCATCTTATGACCAAGTCAAACGGGTCGGCCTTTTCACAGGAATGGGCCTCTATTGGGCCATGCCACGTGTCGACGTATCATAGGCGCCTTCTGTCCAATGAGTGGATGACATCTGTCCCAACGATGAGCCGACACGTGTTTCCTCCAGCTAATGATGATTTTACACGTGAAAAATCCCCATTGGTCGGGGCTATTAACGGGTTATCGGATCCAAAACCCGACCGATAGCTTAACAGCGTTCCATTACGGTGGATGCCACGTGTCGGTCACCCTTGACGAAAGCACTTCTGTGACGCGCGATTTATCGTCATGGAAGTGGACACTTCCGTGATGATAATTTTGGTAATGTCATGGCACACTTCTACGACAGCACATGTATGACTATCTTGATTCTATCATAAAATCATCGTGGATGTACATGCATGACAAAAAACGCGACCTACTGTGACAAACACGTATCATCATGGAAGTGTATTTTTTTTGTAGTGAGAATGCTGAGAGAATATTGGGGAAGAGTGCCTTATTAAGCAATGATAAAGGAAGTAATGCAGATAAGGTTCGAGATCGTGAGACATCCTTTCCTGTGAAAAGGCCGGAATTGCAATGCGAGGAAACAAGGCCTAAGGTTCATACTTTCACTAGTGCAAGTTCTCTCAATAATAATAACATAACTGGATCATATAACTATCCCTCAACATGAAACAAAGAGTCACTCCAAAGTCACTAATAGCGGAGAGCAAACGAAGAGATTATTGTAGGGTACGAAACCACCTCAAAGTTATTCTTTCTGATCGATCTATTCAAGAGTCCGTAGTAAAATAACACAAAGCTATTCTTTCCTTTCGATCTATCATAGAGTTTGTACAAGAATAACACCTTAAGATACAAATCAATCAAAACCCTAATGTCACCTAGATACTCCAGCGTCACCTCAAGTATCCGTGGGCACCATTATACGATATGCATCACACAATCTTAGATTCATCTATTCAACCAACACAGAGTACTTCAAAGAGTGCCCCAAAGTTTCTACCGAAGAGTCAAGACGAAAACGTGTGCCAACCCCTATGCATAAGTTCAGGAGGTCACGGAACCCGCAAGTTGATCACCAAAACATACATCAAGTAGATCACATGAATATCCCATTGTCACCACAGATAAGCACATGTAATACATACATCAAGTGTTCTCAAATCCTTAAAGACTCAATCCAACAAGATAACTTCAAAGGGAAAACTCAATCCATTACAAGAGAATAGAGGAGGAGAAACATCATAGGATCCAACAATAATAGCAAAGCTTGCGATACATCGATCAAGATCATGCCAAATCAAGAACACGAGAGAGAGAGAGAGAGAGAGATCAAACACATAGCTACTGGTACATACCCTTGTTGGAAATATGCCCTAGAGGCAATAATAAATTAGTTATTATTATTATATTTCCTTGTTCATGATAATCATTTATTATCCATGCTATAATTGTATTGATAGGAAACTCAGATACATGTGTGGGTACATAGACAACACCATGTCCCTAGTAAGCCTCTAGTTGACTATCTCGTTGATCAATAGATGGTTACGATTTCCTGACCATGGACATTGGATGTCGTTGATAACCGGATCACATCATTAGGAGAATGATGTGATGGACAAGACCCAATCCTAAGCCTAGCACAAAGATCATGTAGTTCGTATGCTAAAGCTTTTCTAATGTAAAGTATCATTTCCTTAGACCATGAGATTGTGCAACTCCCGGATACCGTAGGAATGCTTTGGGTGTACCAAACGTCACAACGTAACTGGGTGGCTATAAAGGTGCACTACGGGTATCTCCGGAAGTGTCTGTTGGGTTGGCACGAATCGAGACTGGGATTTGTCACTCCGTGTAACGGAGAGGTATCTCTAGGCCCACTCGGTAGGACATCATCATAATGTGCACAATGTGACCAAGGGGTTGATCACGGGATGATGTGTTACGGAACGAGTAAAGAGACTTGTCGGTAACGAGATTGAACAAGGTATCGGCATACCGACGATCGAATCTCGGGCAAGTACAATACCGCTAGACAAAGGGAATTGTATACGAGATCGATTGAGTCCTTAACATTGTGGTTCATCCGATGAGATCATCGTGGAACATGTGGGAGCCAACACGGGTATCCAGATCCCGCTGTTGGTTATTTACCGGAGAACATCTCGGTCATGTCTGCATGGTTCCCGAACCCGTAGGGTCTACACACTTAAGGTTCGATGACGCTAGGGTTATAAAGGAAGTTTGTATGTGGTTACCGAATGTTGTTCGGAGTAACGGATGAGATCCCAGACGTCACGAGGAGTTCTGGAATGGTCCGGAGGTAAAGATTTATATATAGGAAGTCCTGTTTTGGTCACCGGAAAAGTTTTGGGTGCTATCGGTAACGTACCGGGACCACCGGGAGGGTCCCGGGGGTCCACTAGGTAGGGCCACTGGCCCCAGAGGGCTGCATGGGCCAAGTGTGGGAGGGGACCTGCCCCAGGTGGGCTGGTGCGCCCCCCCACCAGGGCCCAAGGTGCCTAGGGCTTTGGGGGAACCCTAAAGGGGGGGCGCCCCCTTGCCTTGGGGGGCAAGGCAACCCCCCTGGCCGCCGCCCCCTCCTTAGATTGGATCTGAGGGGGCCGGCCCCCCTCTCCCTTGCCCCTATATATATGTGGGGGTGGGAGGGCAGCCGCACCCAAGTTCTGGCGCAGCCCTCCCCCTCTCCCAAGTCCTCCTCCTCTCCCGCGGTGCTTGGCAAAGCCCTGCAGGATTGCCACGCTCCTCCACCACCACCACGCCGTTGTGCTGCTACTGGACGAAGTCTTCCTCAACCTCTCCCTCTCTCCTTGCTCTATCAAGGCTTGGGAGACGTCACCGGGATGTACGTGTGTTGAACGTGGCGACGAGTACGACTCCTTCAACCCCGTTCTCTTGAACGCTTCCGCTTAGCGATCTACAAGGGTATGTAGATGCACTCTCCTCTCTCTCGTTGCTAGTTTCTCCATAGATAGATCTTGGTGACTCATAGGAAAATTTTGAATTTCTACTACGTTCCCCAACAGTGGCATCATGAGCCAGGTTTATTGTGTAGATTCTTTGCACGAGTAGAACTCAAAGTAGTTGTGGGCGTTGATTTTGTTCAATATGCTTACCGTTACTAGTCCAATCTTGTTTTGACGGTATTGTGGGATGAAGCGGCTCGGACTGACCTTACACGTACACTTACGTGAGACAGGTTCCACCGATTGACATGCACTTGTTGCATAAGGTGGCTAGCGGGTGCCAGTCTCTCCCACTTTAGTCGGATCAGATTCGACGAAAAGGGTCCTTATGAAGGGTAAATAGCAATTGGCATATCACGTTGTGGCTTTTTGCGTAGGTAAGAAACGTTCTTGCTAGAAACCCATAGCAGCCACGTAAAACATGCAAACAACAATTAGAGGACGTCTAACTTGTTTTTGCAGGGTATGCTATGTGATGTGATATGGCCAAGAAGAACTTGATGAATAATATGTGATGTATGAGATTGATCATGTTCTTGTAATAGGAATCACGACTTGCATGTCAATGAGTATGACAACCGGCAGGAGCCATAGGAGTTGTCTTAATTTATTGTATGCCATGTAAATACTTTACTTTATTGCTAACCGGTAGCCATAGTAGTAGAAGTAATAGTTGGCGAGACAACTTCATGAAGACGCGATGATGGAGATCATGGTGTCATGCCGGTGACGATGATGATAGTGGAGCCCCGAAGATGGAGATCAAAAGGAGCAAAATGTTATTGGCCATATCATGTCACTTTTTGATTGCACGTGATGTTTATCATGTTTATGCATCTTATTTGCTTAGAACGGTAGTAAATAAGATGATCCCTCATTAAAATTTCAAGAAAGTGTTCCCCCTAACTGTGCACCATTGCGAAAGTTCGTCGTTTCGAGGAACCACGTGATGATCGGGTGTGATAGATTCTAACGTTCACATACAACGGGTGTAAGCCAGATTTACACACGCGAAACACTTAGGTTGACTTGATGAGCCTAGCATGTACAGACATGGCCTTGGAACACAAGAGACCGAAAGGTCGAGCATGAGTCGTATGGTAGATACGATCAACATGAAGATGTTCACCGATGATGACTAGTCCGTCTCACGTGATGATCGGTCACGGCCTAGTTGACTCGGATCATGTAATCACTTAGATGAACTTAATTATCCTGAACATAGTCAAAAGCCCTATGCAAATTATGTCATAGCTCGCGCTTTAGTTCTATTGTTTTAGATATGTTCCTAGAGAAAATATAGTTGAAAGTTGACAGTAGCAATTATGCGGACAGTAGAAGGCTTATGTCCTTAATGCACCGCTCGGTGTGCTGGACCTCGAACGTGGTCTGTGGATGTTGCGAACATCTGACATACTCGTTTTGATGACTACATGATAGTTCGGTAATGTTAAACGGTTTAGAATTGAGGCACCAAAGACATTTTTTGAAACGTCGCGGAACATATGAGATGTTCTGAGGGCTGAAATTGGGATTTCAGGCTCGTGCCCACGTCAAGAGGTATGAGACCTCCGACGAGTTTTCTACCCTACAAACTAAGGGAGAAGATCTCAATCGTTGAGCTTATACTCAGATTGTCTGGGTACAACAATCACTTGAATCGAGTGGGAGTTAATCTTCCAGATGAGATAGTGATGTTTCTCCAAAGACATTGCCACCAAGCTACTAGAGCTTCGTGATGAACTATAACATAACAGGGATAGATATGATGATCCTTGAGCTATTCGCAATGTTCAACACCGTGAATGTAGAAATCAAGAAGGAGCATCAATTGTTGATGGTTAGTGAAACCACTAGTTTAAAGAAGGGCAAGGGCAAGAAGGGGTACTTCATGAAACGGCAAATCAGTTGCTGCTCCAGTGAAGAAACCCAGGGTTGAACCCAAACCCGAGACTAAGTGCTTCTGTAATGAGGAGAACAGCCACTTGAGAAGAATTACCCTAGATACTTGGTAGATAAGAAGGCTGGCAAGGTCGATAGAAGTATATTGGATATACATTATGTTAATGTGTACTTTAGTAGTACTCCTAGTAGCACCAGGGTATAAGATACCGGTTCGGTTGCTAAGTGTTAGTAACTCGAAATAAAAGTTACGGAATAAACGGAGACTAGCTAAAGGCGAGGTGACGATATGTGTTGGAAGTATTTCCAAGGTTGATATGATCAAACATCGCACGCTCCGTCTACCATCGAGATTGGTGTTAAACCTAAATAAATTGTTATTTGGTGTTTGCGTTGAGCATAGACATGATTGGATTATGTCTATCGGAATACGGTTATTCATGTAAGGAGAATAATGGTTACTCTATTTATTTGAATAATACCTTCAATGGTCTTGCACCTAAAAGAATGGTTCATTGAATCTCGATCGTAGTGATAAACATTTTCATGCCAAAAGATATAAGATAGTAATGATAGTACCACTTACTTGTGGCACTGCCATGTAAGTCATATTGGTATAAAACGCATGAAGAAGCTCCATGTTGATGGATCTTTGGACTCACTCGTTTTTGAAAAGTTTGAGACATGCGAACCATGTCTATTGGTGTATACGCATGAAGAAACTCCATGCAGATGGATCATTTGGACTCACTTGATTTTGAATCACTTGAGATATGCAAATCATACCACATGGGCAAGATGACTGAAAAGCCTCGTTTTCAGTAAGATGGAACAAGATAGCAACTTGTTGGAAGTAACACATTTTGATGTGTGCAGTCCAATGAGTGTTGAGGCATGCAGTGAATATTGTTATGTTCTTACTTCACAGTTGATTTGAGTAGATGTTGAGTATATTTACTTGATGAGACACAAGTCTGAATTATTGAATGGTTCAAGTAATTTCAGAGTGAAGTTGAAGATCATCATGACAAGAGGATAAAATGTCTATGATATGATCATAGAGATATCTGAGTTACGAGCTTTGGCATGCAATAAAGACATTGTGGAAATTGTTTCACAATTAATACCGCCTGGAACACCATAGTGTGATGGTGTGTCCGAACATCATAGTTGCACCCTATTGGATATGGTGTGTACCATGATGTCTCTTATCGAATTACCACTATCATTCATGGGTTAGGCATTAGAGACAACCACATTCACTTTAATAGGGCACCACATAATTCCGTTGAGATGACACCGCATGAACTATGGTTTAGAGAAACCTAAGCTGTTGTTTCTTGAAAGTTTGGGGCTGCGACACTTATATGAAAAAGTTTCATCCTGATGAGCTCGAACCCAAAGCGGATAAATACATCTTCATAGGGCACCCAAAATAGTTGGGTATACCTCCTATTTCAGATCCGAAAGAAAAAGGATTGTTTCTAGAAATAGGTCCATTCTCGAGGAAAAGTTTCTCTCAAAAGAATTGAGTGGGAGGATGGTGGAGACTTGATGAGGTTATTGAACCATCACTTCAACTAGTGTGTAGCAGGGCACAGGAAGTTGTTCCTGTGGCACCTACACCAATTGAAGTAGAAGCTTATGATAGTGATCATGAAACTTCAGATCAAGTCACTACCGAAACTCATAGGTCGACAAAGATACGTATTACTCCACAGTGGTACGTAATCCTGTCTTGGAGGTCATGTTGCTAGACAACAATGAACCTACGAGCTATGGAGAAGCAATGGTGGGCCCGGATTCCGACAAATGGCGAGAGGCCATAAAATCCGAGAGAGGATCCATGTATGAATACAAAGTGTAGACTTTGGAAGAACTACTTGATGGTCGTAAGGTTGTTGAGCATAGATGGATTTTAAAAGGAAGACGAACAATGATGGTAAGTGTCACCATTAAGAAAGCTCGACTTGTCGTTAAGATGATTTCCGACAAGTTCAAGGAGTTGACTATGGTGAGGCTTTCTCACTCGTAGCGATGCTAAGAGTCTGTTGGAATTGAATTAGCAGTTACTGCATTATTTATGAAATCTTGCAGATAGGATGTCAAAACATTGTTTCCTCAACGATATTCTTGAGCAAAGGTTGTATGTGATACAACCAGAAGGTTTTGACAATCCTGAAAGACGCTAACAAGTATGCAAAGCTCCAGCAATCCTTCTAAGGACTGGGGTAAGCATCTCGGAGTTGGAATGTACGCTTTGATGAGATGATCAAAGATTTTGGGTTTATACAAAGTTTATGAGAAACTTGTATTTCCAAAGAAGTGAGTGGGAGCACTATAGAATTTCTGATAAGTATATGTGGATGACATATTGTTGATCCGAAATGATGTAGAATTTCTGGAAAGCATATAGGGATATTTGAAAAGTGTTTTTCAATAGAAAACATGAATTAAGCTGCTTGAACATTGAGCATCAAGATCTATGAGGATAGATCAAAAATGCTAAATGGTATTTTCAAATGAGCACATACCTTGACATGATCTTGAAGGTGTTCAAGATGGATTAGTCAAAGAAGGAGTTCTTGCCTGAGTTGTAAGGTATGAAGTTAAGAGTTAAAGCTCGACCACGGCAGAAGAGAAAGAAAGGACGAAGGTCGTCCCCTATGTTTTTGTCATAGGCTCTATACGGTATGCCATGCTGTGTACCGCACCGGAAGTGTGCCTTGCCATGAGTCAGTCAAGGGGTACAAGAATGATCCAGGAATGGATCATTGGACAGCGGTCAAAAATTGCCCTTGGAGTAAATAAGGAAATGTTTCTCGATTATGGAGGTGATAAAGAGTTCGGTGTAAAGGGTTACGTCGATGCAAGCTTTAACACCTACCCGAATGACTCTGAGTAGCAAACCGGATATGTATAGTGGAGCGACCATTTGGAATAGCTCCAAGTGGAGCGTGGAAGCAGCATTTACAATATGACCTAGAGATTTGCGAAATACATACGGATCTGAATGTTGCAGACCCGTTGACTAAAACCTCTCTCACAAGCAAAACATGATCAAACCCCAGAACTCATTGAGTCTTAATCACATGGTGATGTGAAGTAGTTTAGTGACACTAGTAAACTCTTTGGATGTTGGTCACATGGCGATGTGACCTATCAGTGTTAATCACATGGCGATGTGAACTATATTATTGACTCTAGTGCAAGTGGGAGACTGTTGGAAATATGCCCTAGAGGCAATAATAAATTAGTTATTATTATTATATTTCCTTGTTCATGATAACAGTTTATTATCCATGCTATAATTGTATTGATAGGAAACTCAGATACATGTGTGGGTACATAGACAACACCATGTCCCTAGTAAGCCTCTAGTTGACTAGCTCATAGATCAATAGATGGTTACGATTTCTTGACCATGGACATTGGATGTCGTTGATAACGGGATCACATCATTAGGAGAATGATGTGATGGACAAGACCCAATCCTAAGCCTATCACAAAGATCGTGTAGTTCGTATGCTAAAGCTTTTCTAATGTCAAGTATCATTTCCTTAGACCATGAGAGTGCGCAACTCCTGGATACCGTAGGAATGCTTTGGGTGTACCAAACGTCACAATGTAACTGGGTGGGTACAAAGGTGCACTACGGGTATCTCCGAAAGTGTATGTTGGGTTGGCACGAATCGAGACTGGGATTTGTCACTCCGTGTAACGGAGAGGTATCTCTAGGCCCACTCGGTAGGACATCATCATAATGTGCACAATGTGACCAAGGGGTTGCTCACGGGATGATGTGTTACGGAACGAGTAAAGAGACTTGCCGTAACGAGATTGAACAAGGTATCGGCATACCGACGATCGAATCTCGGGCAAGTACAATACCGCTAGACAAAGGGAATTGTATACGGGATCGATTGAGTCCTTGACATCGTGGTTCATCCAATGAGATCATCGTGGAACATGTGGGAGCCAACATGGGTATCCAGATCCCGCTGTTGGTTATTGACCGGAGAACGTCTCAGTCATGTCTGCATGGTTCCCGAACCCGTAGGGTCTACACACTTAAGGTTCGATGACGCTAGGGTTATAAAGGAAGTTTGTATGTGGTTACCGAATGTTGTTCGGAGTCTCGGATGAGATCCCGGACGTCACGAGGAGTTCCGGAATGGTCCGGGGGTAAAGATTTATATATGGGAAGTCCTGTTTTGGTCACTGAAAAAGTTTCGGGTGCTATCGGTAACGTACCGGGACCACCGGGAGGGTCCCGGGGGTCCACCAGGTGGCGCCACTGGCCCCAGAGGGCTGCATGGGCCAAGTGTGGGAGGGGACCAGCCCCAGGTGGGCTGGTGCGCCCCCCCCACCAGGGCCCAAGGCGCCTAGGGCTTTGGGGGACCCCTAAAGGGGGGCACCCCCTTGCCTTGGGGGGCAAGGAAACCCCCCTGGCCGCCGCCCCCTCCTCAGATTGGATCTGAGGGGGCCGGACCCCCTCTCCCTTGGCCCTATATATATGTGGGGGTGGGAGGGCAGCCGCACCCAAGTTCTGGCGCAGCCCTCTCCCTCTCCCAAGTCCCCCTCCTCTCCCACGGTGCTTCGCGAAGCCCTGCAGGATTGCCACGCTCCTCCACCACCACCACGCTGTTGTGCTGCTGCTGGACGGAGTCTTACTCAACCTCTCCCTCTCTCCTTGCTGGATCAAGGCGTGGGAGACGTCACCGGGTTGTACGTGTGTTGAACGCGGAGGTGCCGTCTGCTCGACACTAGGATCTCCGATGATTTGGATCACGACGAGTATGACTCCTTCAACCCCGTTCTCTTGAACGCTTCCGCTTAGCGATCTACAAGGGTATGTAGATGCACTCTCCTCTCTCTCGTTGCTAGTTTCTCCATAGATAGATCTTGGTGACTCGTAGGAAAATTTTGAATTTCTGCTACGTTCCCCAACAACCCTCAGCCCCGAGGGTGAACTACTCCCTCCTCGTCATGAAGAGCACCGGGATGATGAAGATGGCCACCGGTGATAGATTCCCCCTCCGGCAGGGTGCCGAAATGGGCTCTCGAGAGGTTTTTGGTGGCTACAGAGGCTTGCGGCGGCGGAACTCCCGATCTATTGTGCTCCTGGATGTTTTCGGGGTATATGGACATATATAGGCGAAAGAAGTCGGTCAGGGGAGCCACGAGGGGCCGACAAGGATGGGGGGCGCGCCTAGGCGGGTAGGGCGCACCCCTGTCCCTCGTGGCCACCTTGAAGCTTCCCTGACATCTACTCCAAGTCTCCTGGATTGCTTCCGTTCCAAAAATAACTCTCCCGAAGGTTTCATTCCATTTGGACTCCGTTTGATATTCCTTTTCTGTGAAACACTAAAATAGACAAAAAAAACAGCAATATGGGTTGGGCCTCCGGTTAATAGGTTACTCTCAAAAATAATATAAAAGTGTTTAACAAAGCCCATTAAACATCCAGAACAAATAATATAACAGCATGAATACTTCATCAATTATAGATATGTTGGAGACGTATCACTGGATCAAGAGGGCGAGGAACGTCATCGAGCTGAACATGTGCAGAACTCGGAGGTGTCGTACGTTCGGTACTTGATCAGTCGGAGCTAGAAGAAGTTCAACTACATCAACTGCGTTGTCTAACGCTTTTGCTTTCGGTCTATGAGGGTACATGGACACACTCTCCCCCTCTCGTTGTTATACATCTCCTAGATAGATCTTGCATTAGCGTAGGAATTTTTTTGAAATTGCATGCTATGTTCCCCAACAGTGGCATCCGAGCCAAGTCTATGCGTAGATGATATGCACGAGTAGAATACAAAGAGTTGCCGGCAGTGATCGTCATACTGGTTACCACCAATGTCTTATTTTGTTCGGCGATATTGTTGGATGAAGCGGTCCGGACCAACCTTACATGACCACGTTCTTGAGACCGGTTCCACCGACAGACATGCAATAGTTTTCCATAAAGGTCGCTGGCAGGTGTCTGTTTCTCCCACTTTAGTTGAATCGAATTTAACTACGGTCGGTCCTTGTTGAAGGTTAAAACAACAAACTTGATAAATCACCGTTGTGGTTTTTATGCCATAGGTAAGAACGGTTCTTGCTAGAAGCCCGTAGCAGCCACGTAAAACTTGCAACAACAAAGTAGAGGACGTCTAACTTGTTTTTGCAGGGCATGCTTGTGATGTGATATGGTAAGACATGATGTGATATACGTTATTGTATGAGATGATCATGTTTTGTAGAAGTTATCGGCAACCGGCAGGAGCCTTATGGTTGTCTCTTTATTGTATGAAATGCAAATGCCATATAATTGCTTTACTTTATCACTAAGCAGTAGTGATAGTTGTAGAAGCAATAGTTGGTGAGACGACCACGACGCAGTGATGAAGATCAAGGTGTCGAGCCGGTGATAATGGAGATCATGACGATGCTTTGGAGATGGAGATCAAAAGCACAAGATGATGATGTCCATATCATGTCACATATTTTGATTGGATGTGATGTTTCTCTTTATGCATCTTATTTTGCTAGTACGGCGGTAGCATTATAAGATGATCCCTTAAATAAAATTTCAAGGTATAAGTGTTCTCCTTGAGTATGCACCGTTGCGACAGTTCTTCGTGCTGAGATACCACATGATGATCGGGTGTGATAGGTTCTACGTTCACATACAACAGGTGCAAGACAGTTTTGCACATGCGGAATACTCGGGTTAAACTTGACGAGCCTAGCATGTAAATACATGGCCTTGAAACACTGGAGACCGAAAAGTCGAACGTGAATCATATAGTAGATCAACATAGAGATGTTCATCATTGATGACTACTCCATCTTACGTGATGATCGAACATGGTTTACTTGATTTGGATCACGTATCATTTAGATGACTTGAGGGATGTCTATCTAAGTGGGAGTTATTAAGTAATTTGATTAATTGAACTTAATTTATCATGAACTTAGTCATGATAGTATTTGTATATCTACGTTGTAGATCAATGGCCCGTGCTACCGCTCCCTTGAATTTTAATGCGTTCCTAGAGAAAGCTAAGTTAAAAGATGATGATATTAACTACACGGACTGGGTCCGTAACTTGAGGATTAACCTTGTTGCTGCACAGAAGAATTATCTCCTTGATGCACCGCTAGGTGAAAGGCCTGCTGCAGGAGCAGATGCTGATGCTTTGAACGTCTGGCAAGCTCGATCTGATGACTACTCGATAGTTCTGTGTGCCATGATTTACGTCTTAGAATCGGAACTTCAAAAATGTTTTGAACGTCATGGAGCATATGAGATATTCCAATAGTTGAAGTTAATATTTTAAGCAAATGCCCGAGGTGAGAGATGTGAAGTCTCCAACAAATTTTATAGCTGCAAGATGGAAGAGAACAGTTCTGACAATGAACACATACTTAGAATGTCTGGATATCATAATCACTTGACTCAGCTGCGAGTTAATCTCTCAGATGATAGTGTTATTGACAGAGTTCTCCAAACACAAGGTAAGAATATGTGTTGTGTTGCACTAATGAGTTGCTCGTGAAACTCGTTAGTCCGTCCGTTGGGCTCGTTAAGCTTACTAAGCCAAAATCAGTGATTGTCTATGTTTATTAAGAAGCGAGCTACGAGCTTAATGAGGTCAGCTATTGAACGGTTATTATACTCGCGAGTTACAAGCTTTTGGTCCAGTCCTATTTTGTATTTTTTTTCTCCTTACTTTTTGAGACATTGTAGGTACATATATTCCAAAAAAAGATAGTTCATTTCTGGCACATTTTTAAAATGTTCATCACGAATATGAAAAACGATAACGCATCGTAAAATGTTTGTTAACGTGATAAAAAAATGTTTGTAACACTTAAAGTATGTTCACGTGTTTAAACAAAATGTATGTTACACTTAAATATATTTGTACAATGTATTTTTTTATAATCCAATATTTTTTTGTACCATTCAGAAAAATATATATTACATTAAAAAATGTTCATGGAGTTTTGAAAAATTGTTTTTAAAATTTTAAAAATATTTAGACAATGTAGAAAATGTTTGCATAGTATAGAAAAAAATGTATCTTTTTTTAAAATTTATATTTCAATATGCATTTGAAAAATCTTTAACATGTACTCAAGAAAATGGTCAAAAACATGTTTTAAAAAAAAGTAAGCATCTATATTTTTTAAGATATATAAAAAATATATATTGTATATAGAAAAATAAACATCAAAACATATATTAAATATGTTAAATGTGTATAAGGAGACACATCTTGCAATAAGCGAGACATAGCTCCCGCCATAGCGGCATGCCTACCTCAAGACAAAGCACTGCCCCCATGGTATGTCCACGGCGCACTACCAAACACAGTCCAACTGAGTAGGCAGGCCACCTTTAGAGGCTTCCCACCGCAGAAATCAGCGACATCATTAGTTAAGGTTACCCTTTGCCAAGATCATTCTCACCTTCTCTGAAGTTGACAAATAGCAAATTGCATGTACGCCATTTGTCATAATATGAGAGTTTTTTTTATTTGTAGATTCGTTTATTGAAAACATTTTATCTCTTGAAATGTGTGCCTAAATCCCAAACCGTTTTCATCGTTGAATTTCTCGCGTCGAGATTTGCAAAACTAGATCTCATGTTAATAGTTTTCAATGATCTTTCTGTTCACAGAAAAAACAAGAAAAACCGGAGACAAAAGCACAGTTGCGGGTTTTCACCTTTTTTTCCTTTTCTCGAGAAGTACGACTGTGTTATCATGGAAGCAAATCAGTGCCTTAACGAGAAAACAAATTTATGATTTTCGTGGAATCATAGTTTTTTGAGAAGCACAGTTGTACTTCTCGCGATGCAATTTTGTGCTTCTCATGAGAGCACAATTTTTTCCCCGAGAAGCATATTTGTGCTTATCACGGAAGCAAATATGTGTTTCTTATGGAAGCACAACCCTCCCCTGAAAAAAAAACTGTGCATGTTTTTGTTCTCCAAAACCTAGGGAAAACCGGATGAAAACCCAAATTTTAGAAAAATAACATGGAAAAACCTATCTAAGAACCTGAAAGCACATACAAAATTAACAATGAAATCCAGAAGGAGCGCCCACTCTACGAGGAGGAGGCCCATTTCGGCTTACTAGTCTGCTTTCCCATTCAACTCCAGCCATTTTTCTCAAAAGAGAAATTAACAATTCAACTCCGGCCTGTAAATCGTCTGGCCAAAGTTTGTTTCTTATAAAAAGGATAGCCAAAAGCTAAGCAAATCAAATGCACGTTGACTTAGTTACTCAAATGTGTTGAGTGCTACAAATCCTGCAATTGGTAATACTTTATCAGAGAAAAAGTAATTAGTCTTAAAAAAATCATGACACACAGGCCACAGAGGCACATTTGCTGCAACAATTTGTATGACTTTTCCCGCAAAAAAACCATTTGTATGACTTTTCCTTTTGCCACCTCCCTCACTTGGTTCATAGGAATAGAAAAACCATAGAAAGTGAGGTGACAAGAATCTCAATTCCTATAGCGAAGAGAGTCAATTTATCCATAGGATAGGAATTTTTCATTGGGCCGTAGGCTCATATATTCTTTTCTTTTGAAATGTGAAGATTGATTCCTATTATACTTCATTTGTCCCCATAATATAAGAGCGTTCTTTACACTAACGCTCTTATATTATGGGACGAAGGGAGTACATAGGAGCAAGAATTCATTCGTACAAATCAAAGGACTCCAATTTTTTTTACTTTTTCTCACAAAAAACGTTTTTTTTACTTTAATTTTTATCCTATAGAATTTCTACAATATTCTTACAAAGTAGGCCATAAACGAAGTCGAAATTTCCAAACTCCAAGCCCCAAAACCGATGGAGGGAAAGCCACCCACGCAGAGAGCGAGATGGCGGGAAAGCGAAACCCCTCCTTCCACCGACAGTGGGGCCCACATCCTCCCGCGGGCCCACGCGCCAGGCCAATCTTCCGGCGGAAGGAGGCGCGAGCGGGAAAATATTATAAATCGCGGCGCGCGCCCGATTTCTCCCTCCCATTCATTCCCCCGCTCCGCCTCCGCGCCCCCCAAATTCTTCCCCACCCCGACCCCGCCGCCGCCGCCGCCGCCGCCCCAGCCCGCCGCCGGACGCGAAGATGCTGGAGCTGCGGCTGGTGCAGGGGAGCCTGCTGAAGAAGGTGCTGGAGGCGATCAAGGATTTGGTGACGGACGCCAACTTCGACTGCTCCGGCACGGGGTTCTCGCTGCAGGCCATGGACTCCTCCCACGTCGCGCTCGTGGCCCTCCTCCTCCGCTCCGAGGGCTTTGAGCACTACCGCTGCGACCGCAACCTCTCCATGGGCATGAACCTCGGCAACATGGCCAAGATGCTCCGCTGCGCCGGCAACGACGACATCATCACCATCAAGGCCGACGACGGCTCCGACACCGTCACCTTCATGTTCGAGTCTCCCAGTAAGCAGATCCCCCATCCCGTCGTTCCTTCTCCTAGCTGCGGATGTCGTCGGTGGTGACCGTGGTTTTGGTCTCTGGATCGATGTGTGGATGAACAGATCAGGATAAGATTGCGGACTTCGAGATGAAGCTCATGGACATCGACAGCGAGCACCTCGGCATCCCCGACTCCGAGTACCAGGCCATCGTCCGCATGCCGTCCTCGGAGTTCTCCAGGATCTGCAAGGATCTCAGCAGCATCGGCGACACCGGTATGCTCATCTCCGTCTACTGTAATTTTGTTCTGCTGCACTTGTCATCTCTGTTTCTCGCTTGTCTGACGGCGGCTTCTGGTCTGTGCGCTGCAGTTATTATATCTGTCACCAAGGAGGGTGTCAAGTTCTCCACTGCTGGAGACATTGGAACTGCAAACATCGTGTGCAGGCAGAACAAGACTGTTGACAAGGTATTTTGTGTCGCTTCTCCCTGCTTAGCAATGTGAATATCAATTTCCTCTAGGCATTTAGATAGTGTGATTTCTTAGATATACTGCATAGTGAAAGTTAAGAACCCCAACTGAATTGTCCTCAACCTGATTGTTTACTGGTTACTCAGTTTTTGTATCTGGACGATTTGATAGTTATGTTGATGTTGTAGTTTATTCATGGTAGGTTGGCCTAAAAAATATCTTATCTGCAGTTCATAGATGTACACTACCCTACTAGTATTTGTTTACAGAACCTAAAGTGATGATGTACGGCTAGTTATAATTATATTGCTTCCAAATGTCAAGCTGCAGTTACATCTTTTCTAAAATGGTATTTATCAGAACACAAACTAATTTTGATGAACCAACCTGTAATCTTTAGTACTTTGAGCTGGTGAGCCTCACAACTGAAGCAATCGTTGCAAGTGTAAACTATCAGAGTACCATTTTGATATTGCGGTTGGGATGGTCACAGTGACATCAGTGAACAGAAATCAGATTTATATTCAGCACGAGACCTGTGGAGTATCCAGCCCACATATTTCACGCTTGCAAAATTTACTTCAGTTTGAGCACTGGTTTTCATATTCGGGTACCATTTTACTGGTGTATCAGTATGATAGCTAATGATTTTTTTGTCATGATGCAGCCTGAGGAATCAACCATTATAGAGATGCAAGAGCCGGTGTCACTCACCTTTGCTCTGAGGTACATGAACTCCTTCACCAAGGCAAGCCCACTGTCGGACCAAGTCACCATCAGCCTCTCATCGGAGCTGCCGGTGGTTGTCGAGTACAAGATCGGTGAGATGGGATACATCAGGTTTTATCTGGCGCCCAAGATCGAAGAGGATGAGGAAATGAAGGCATGATTGTGTTTCAAGGATATGCTTATCTTGCACACTTTCCCTACTAGTTTAAACTGCCGTTTGCTTAACTATTGTTTGTAAGCAAAAAGGATGTTATGCTTGTTTTAGCTATCCTTGTATCTGGATTTCCATTGATGAATGTTAGATTAGTGAATTATGCTTACACCCGTGCTATTATGGTTAGATTTAGCATTTTTCCTTGTCAGGGATTCGTGGCGCTGTGTGGAAACAAGAAATCATAATTTCTAGCTGCCTGTACTGATTTTCTTTCACAGAAGTGCCAATCCATCTTTTATCAGTTTGGTTAGTGTCAGCTACCAGTGTCTTAGTCATTGGCTGGCCTGGTGTTTGTTCACCAAATTCGCATATATGCCATGGTTAGTCCTATAACTAAACCCTGCCAATTCAGTTTACGGGGTTGTAAAACAAACTACGCAGTCCGAAAATAGCACAATACTTTCATCAACGGAGCTTCAAGTTTTCATTGGTTAGTTGCTGACAGTATGACTTAGCTGCTACTTGTACTAGTGTAGACAAGGTGGATCTGATGATCACCATTTGCTTTACTTCACTAGTGTCATGGACTGCTGCCAAAATGAAACAACCCAATGGGCAGATGTTCTAGAAACATAATACACATATGCAAATTAGCATAACATTCATTAGTAATGTTCCAAGTTTTCAAAGATTGGTTGCAGACAGTCCAAAAATTGCTACTCTCGCCGTGATATGGTGTCCCAAGCCCTAAACACTTCATCTTCACAGGAACAACATTTCTTGATGTCATCAAAGGTGTAGTCTTACTAACTCAAAGTTGCTACATAAAATTTCAAATAATTCCATGTCATGACTATTCAAAATAAAAACTGAAGGCGGATTTGCTCAATTTGGCACCTGAAACCGGCCCAACTTCGAAAGTGTTTGGCGGAAGGGCAAAACGAGCAAAACTGAAGGCGGGGTAGGGAATGCACAGATATATGGCAAAAACTTCAGATAGGGCAGGGATTTTCAACTTGTGCACAATTTATAACTCCATGATGGCATGACAACACCAGTAGGCAACAGGTGCCAATAAACCCCTGGACCGGAGGAAGAGGAGCGATGTTTTAGGATACAGTGAGCGGCCAATTTAGGACGACAGATCAAGGAAACCCAGACAACTTATTTTTGTGATACCCCTTTGAAGTAGGACGTGGCAGTCATGAGTTTCAACCCTTGTACCTTGTTTCCATCTGCACTGATTCTCCTTTCAGGGTTGGAAGCAAATCCATGTGGGAATCTCACACGTGACAGGACCTCACATAATTCTTTTCTTTTTACCTTGTCCAAGACGTACACAACTAGTGCCATATCCCGTGGTTTACCTTCATCTTGCACCTGCAAATCCTGTCTGATACCCAGGTGTGTCAAATCAATCCTAGATTTTAAGGTATCTTTCGTCTTGCCTTCAATATTAAGAAGTGTGCCGATAATGTTGTCACATATATTTTTCTCGATGTGCATCACATCAAGATTATGCCGCAGATCCAAATCTTTCCAATACCCCATGTCCCACAAAGTGGACCTGTGGGTAAACAATAATCTCTCTTCTGCCTTGCCACGCTTCCTTTTCCCGCTACCATTACCAGGATGGTTTCCTGGTGTAATATGCCTGACCTTCTCTAATTCCACTTGCAACTCATCAGCGGTGAGCCTCTTTGGCGCATCATGGTTTTCATGCTTTGCATTGAACACATGTCTTCGGTATTTTCTAGGATGTGGCTTGTCCTTGGCAAGGAAACGACGGTGTCCAATGTAACATATCTTGCTAAATATTGCGTATGACAGCGGATTCCTGTCACAGCGAACACATGCATTGTAACCATGTGTCGTTCGCCCTGACATAGTGCCCAAAGCCGGATAATCATGGATGCACCAAATTATAATAGCACGCAGAAAGAAATCAGCTGGTGGGCTGCTATATAGGTCTCCAGTGAGAATACCCCTCCATAGCTATTGAAGTTCCTCCACAAGAGGCTCCATGAACAAATCAAAATCCTTTCCAGGACTTTTTGGACCTAGGATGAGCAAGGCCATCATGTAGTTTGATTCTTTGGTGCAGACATTTGGAGGCATGTTGTAAGGGATAACAAGCACTGGCCACATGCTATATGTGGTGCTCTGGTGGCCAAATGAGTTAAATCCATCTGAAGCTAAGCCAAGTCTAATGTTTCTCGGGTCAGCTGCAAACTTTTTATGTTTACGATTGAAGGTTTTCCACTCACTAACATGAGATGGATGACTCATTACATTCTGATCTCTGTACTCCTGGTTCCTAGAATGCCACAGTACATCCTTTCTTGTTTCAGCATCGTGAAACAACCTCTGCAATCTTGGTATAATTGGAAAATGTCTCAGAACATTATGAGGAATCCTCTTCACAGCATCGCCATCTTTCCATCTTGATGATTTGCATTTCGAGCATTCACTTAAGTTGGCATAATCCTTCCGGAACAGAACACAATTATTCTTACAAACATGGATCATATCATATCCAATTCCAACTGCATGAAGAAAATTCTTCATTTTACTGTAGGTGTATGGCAGCTCAGACGCATCTGGGAAAGATTTGCGGAAAGCAGCCAACATCGCATCGAATGATTTCTTGGTCATTCGCTCAGATGTCTTCACCTGAAGAAAGGTGACCATAGCTGAGAATACTGACAACTTATTTCCTGGGGTGACAACCACGTTGCATTGTTCCAACATGCGGGCCCACTGTTTTTCTTCTGCAGGTGAAAGTTCATGAAATGCACAAGCATTTCGTAGCATTGTTTCAATGTTGGTCAAACTCACTGGCTCCGCCAGCACCACCTCCTCCTCCTCTTCCACCTAAGCATCAGGCAGATCAAGATGGTGATCTGCTGCTTCCACGTAGTCAATAACATTGACGTTCACAGCTTCACCATGATGAACCCACCTAGTATATGTGGCTGACATCCCATACAAGTGTAGATGATTTTGCATAGTTGACTGGGGTCTTGTAACTGAATTCATACAACTGCTACACAGGCAGAGCACATCTGATTTCGGACCACCGTACTCAGATCTGATAAAGTTCATGAAGTTTTCAACCCCCTCGACATATGGAGTGGAGAATCTTCAAGTAGAAGTTATCCAAGTCATGTCCATCGGTTAGACATACAAATTAGTTCTTCTGCTAGATATTACAGGAAAAACATATATGCTTTTTTATGAAGTCCAGAAAAAAATACCTAGGTTGATGTCTAAAGCTATGGCAAGATATTTGGATGAGCATATCTAAGTAACGAAATATATGTAAAGCTAATTCAGCAAACAGATTTGAGTGCTAAATTAGGGCAGGCTGTTTCAGCAGTTAATGAGGCCGAGCACACAGCCATCAAACTATCGAAGGCCATCACAGCAACAAAGATCGAGTATAAAATGGTGTAGAACTATTTCACCTAAAAGATTGGCTACTAGACCATGGCAGTCTACGTCACAATAAATATATGGCAGGATATTTTAGCAACTAATCGGCCTTGGCATGCCATCTTAGCTAAGCAGATTGAGTGCAGAACAGGGCAATGAAGCTTCTTAAGCAGAGCATATTGACTATAAACTACTTCGGCAAACAGTGAGATTAACAACGTCTATCAGCTAACATTCAACGCTACACCGACATGCACGGGGCCTCAGTCTAGAATGCGCGTACCGTGGGAGAAGCTGGCCGCCGTGCGTCTGAACGTCACCAGCGGTGGCGGCGCTGACCGTCGTGCGCCTCTGATACGTCTCCAGCGTATCTATAATTTTTGATTGTTTCATGCTATTATATTACCTATTTTGGATGTTTATGGGCTTTACTATACACTTTTATATTATTTTTGTGACTACCTACTAACCGGAGGCCCAGCCCGAATTGTTGTTTTTTTTCCTATTTCAGTGTTTCGCAGAAAAGGAATATCAAACGGAATGAAACCTTCGGGAGGGATCTTTTTGGAGCAAACAGAATCCAGGAAACTTGTAGTGGACGTCAACAAGAAAATGAGGCGGCCACGAGGGTGCCCGGCGCGCCCTAGGGGGAGGGGTCGCCCCCTGCCTCGTGGCCCCCTCGTTGATCCACCGACCTACTTCTTCCTCCTATATATATCTACGTACTCCGAGAACATCCAGGAGCACCACGAAAAACTATTTCCACCGCCGCAACCTTCTGTATCCGTGAGATCCCATCTTGGAACCTTCGCCGGTGCTCCACTGGAGGGGGAATCAACCACAGAGGGCCTCTCCATCACCACCAAGTCCTCTCCGATGAGTTGTGAGTAGTTTACCATAGACCTTCGGGTCCATAGTTATTAGCTAGATGGCTTCTTCTCTCTCTTTGAATCTTAATACAAAGTTCTCCTCGACCTTCTTGGAGATCTATTCAATGTTACTCTTTTTGCGGTGTGCTTGTCGAGATCCGATGAATTGTGGGTTTATGATCAAGTTTATCTATGAGAAGTATTTGAATCTCCTCTGAATTCTTTTATGTATGATTGGTTATCATTGCAAGTCTCTTCGAATTATCAGTTTGGTTTGGCCTACTAGATTGATCTTTCTTGCAATGGGAGAAGTGCTTAGCTTTGGGTTCAATCTTGCGGTGTCCTTTCCCAGTGACAGCAAGGGCAGCAAGGCACGTATTGTATTGTTGCCATCGAGGATAAAAAGATGGGGTTTATATCATATTGCTTGAGTTTATCCCTCTACATCATGTCATCTTTCTTAATGCGTTACTCTGTTCTTATGAACTTAATACTCTAGATGCAGGCAGGAGTCGGTCGATTTGTGGAGTAATAGTAGTAGATGCAGAATCGTTTCGATCTACTTGTTGTGGACGTGATGCCTATATACATGATCATGCCTAGATATTCTCATAACTATGCACTTTTCTATCAATTGCTCAACAGTAATTTGTTCACCCACCGTAATACTTATGCTATCTTGAGAGAAGCCACTAGTGAAACCTATGGCCCCCGGGTCTATTCTCTATCATATAAGTTTCCGATCTACTTTATTTTGCAATCTTTACTTTTCAATCTATATCATAAAAATACCAAAAATATTTATCTTATCATATTATCTATATCAGATCTCACTTTCGCAAGTGGCCGTGAAGGGATTGACAACCCCTTTATCGCGTTGGTTGAGAGGTTCTTGTTTGTTTGTGTAGGCGCGTGGGACTTGGGAGGAATCTCCTACTGGATTGATACCTTGGTTCTCAAAAACTGAGGGAAATACTTATGCTACTTTGATGCATCACCCTTTTCTCTTCAAGGAAAAAACCAACACATGCTCAAGATGTAGCAAGAAGGATTTCTGGCGCCGTTGCCGGGGAGATCTTCACTCAAGTCAAGACATACCAAGTACCTATCACAAACTCATCTCCCTCGCATTACATTATTTGCCATTCGACTCTCGTTTTCCTCTCCCC
Source organism: Triticum dicoccoides (assembly GCF_002162155.2). NCBI lineage: Eukaryota > Viridiplantae > Streptophyta > Magnoliopsida > Poales > Poaceae > Triticum > Triticum dicoccoides. The sequence continues at coordinate 686,234,192 of NC_041391.1, forward strand.
CACTTCATCATTGCCGTTTTATTCGCCCTCTATTTTCCGTTCGCCTCTTTTTCGCTTGTCTCTTGTGTGCTTGTGTGTTGGATTGCTTGTCACGATGGCTCAAGATAATACTAAATTGTATGACTTTTCCAATACCAATAATAATGATTTCCTTAGCACTCCAATTGCTCCTCTTAATGATGTTGAATCTTGTGAAATCAATGCTGCTTTGTTGAATCTTGTTATGAAAGATCAATTCTCCGACCTTCCTAGTGAAGATGCCGCTACTTATCTAAACAACTTTGTTGATTTGTGCGATATGCAAAAGAAGAAAGATATGGACAATGATATTGTTAAATTGAAGTTATTTCTATTTGCACTTAGAGATCGTGCTAAAACTTGGTTTTCATCTTTGCCTAAAAATAGTATTGATTCTTGGAATAAGTGCAAAGATGCTTTTATCTCTAAATATTTTCCTCCCGCTAAAATCATCTCTCTTAGAAATGATATTATGAATTTTAAGCAACTTGAGCATAAGCATGTTGCACAATCTTGGGAGAGGATGAAATTAATGATATGTAATTGTCCTACACATGGTTTGAATTTATGGATGATCATACAATTTTTTTATGCCGGATTGAATTTTGCTTCTAGAAATCTTTTAGATTCGTCCGCGGGAGACACTTTTATGGAAATCACTTTAGGAGAAGCTACTAAACTCCTAGATAATATTATGGTTAATTATTCTCAATGGCACACCGAAAGATCTACTAGTAAAAAGGTTCATGCGATAGAAGAAATTAATGTTTTGAGTGGAAAGATGGATGAACTTATGAAATTATTTGCTACTAAAAGTGCTGCCATTGATCCTAACCTTTGTCTACTTTGATTGAGAATAATAATGAATCTATGGATGTGAATTTTGTTGGTAGGAATAATTTTGGTAACAACGCGTATAGAGGAAATTTCAACCCTAGGCCGTTTCCTAGTAATTCCTCTAATAATTATGGTAATTCCTACAACAATTCTTATGGAAATTTTAATAAGATGCCCTCTGATTTGGTGATTAGTGTTAAAGAATTTATGAATTCTCAAAAGAATTTCAATGCTTTGCTTGAAGAAAAATTACTTAAAGTTGATGAATTGCCTAGGAACGTGGATATAATTTCTCTTGATGATCATTCTTTGAAACTTAGATCTATTCCACCTAAGCATGATATCAATGAGTCTCTCAAAGCCATGAGAATTGCCATTGATGAGTGCAAAGAAAGAACGCTAAAATGCGTGCTAAGAAAGATTGCTTTGTAAGAGCGTGTTCTTCTAATTTTCATGATAATAATGATGAAGATCTAAAAGTTATTGATGTGTCTCCTATTAAATCCTTGTTTTGCAATATTAAGCTTAATAATGATGGGACCGGAGATGAGTCAACTTTAGTAAAAAAACATTCCAATGATTTGGAGTATTTTGATCTTGATGCTAAAATTGGTAAAAGTGGGATTGGAGAGATTAAAACTTTACATAACAACGAACCCACTACTTCGGATCTCAAGGACTTTAATTATGATAATTGTTCCTTAATAGATTGTATTTCCTTGTTGCAATCCGTGTTGAATTCTCCTCATCCTTATAGTCAAAATAAATCTTTTACTAAACATATCGTTGATGCTTTGATGCAATCTTATGAAGAAAAACTTGAATTAGAAGTTTCTATACTTAGTGGCTGTGACTGTTGAAGCCTTTGTCCCTTCCCCCAAATCAACGGCCAACACGGCACGGTTTACTTCGGGCCGATGTCCTTGAGAGCACAAATCTGCTCTTCTCCCATGGCGGACATGACTGACACCACTAGGTCCTTCCCTTCGGCAAAGCCATCCTTGATCTGCACCAATGGGGAAATGTAATATCGGAGCTGATGATGTACCGAAGAAAATGGATCAGCACACCTAATAATAAAGACACAACAGCAAGAGTCGCTTTAAACAGCCCATTGTGGTGATTGCATTGGCTTTTTATTCATGGGACTGGTTTCAGAACACCTAACAATGATACGCCCACTACAGAAGTCGCCGAAATCTAGCGCATAGAGTCGGTGATTTATTAAACAAACAAGGAATTGCTAAGCTATATTGACAAGAAAAAACAACTTGACAGTCAACTTATATGGTAAGCTACCAATTCAAACTGCACGAGTGTACTGAATAAATAGCTTGCAGGTTAGTCGACACTTCTATAAATAAATAGAAGTCCAGAAGGTATCTCAGGTTAGTCGGCACTTCTATAAATAAATAAATAGAAGCAAGAAATGTGCATATATTACATGGTTCATACAAACCTGGCAAAGAAGGGCATCATCAGTTGGGAGCTTGAGGTCATCTTTGGTGCCACCATTCTCAGTCAGCAGACTCACCTGAAAGAAATGTTGACTTCACAAGGTAAACACACATCCAACAAAAAGATGATGAATATATAGGAGACATTAACAAAATAATCCAACTTACATATCCATCATCAGTTATATCAATGAGCTGGTAATCAGTGCGATTCACATGAGGAACCTGTAAAGATAGCAAAATGCATATTTTAGTATCAACAGAAGCCATTTTAATAGGAAAAATTCCAAGAAATGTACTGACATAACAGTTGTCAGAAGACGACACACTATATTCAAATTTCTCGCTGGTGAAGATGTCAATGGCAACAAAGTGGCAGCTGCCATAATCTCCAGTTTCAGATGTTGAAACCTTAACAACCTGCACATTTGTTTCAAATCCATGCCATTAGAAATCTATTAGCAAGAACAACAAAAATCCGTCAGGGTAAGAATGAATGAATGAATGAAGATCTTAATCTTAAAAATATATAGAAGTACTAAAATCTGGAACGACTGAAGAAATTCATTGGTATTTAAAGTGTCAACTACATCCCGAATGCGTACAGAGCTACAACAACATGACAAATGCACCGCTGGTAGCATTGGTGAACTGATTATGCACTGATAAACTAGGAGGCAGTGAAAAGCAACTACCAAAAAATGGCAGGTATAAAACATACAAGAAAAGAAGTAACCCAATCCAGACTTCAGATATTTGGTCTCTGTACTTCAGCCACCACTGAAAATCAGTGATACTGGTTTTCAAATCACAACGCTGAATCAGTTTACCCCCAGCTATGTACCTCAACCGGTAAAAAGTACGAAAAATTTAGACAGATTTGCAATCGTGCTGTCCAAAAAATAAAACAATACATGCCAATAAGAAGCATAAAGACATGGACTTTTTTTTTTATTGTATGGACCCTTTTATTGAATATTGAATATGGCCATTTTCTTGATACGGATATTTTATTCAACACCTTTGTGCATGTGGTTGCTACAAATCAGTTGCCGCTTTCCGTAATGGGAGACTACACAATTCAAGCAAATAGGATTCGGATTCAGGTAAAATAGACGAATAAGAGGTCTCAAATTCAAGGAGGATCATTACTGGACTAGGATTTTTTTTCTTTCATCAGAAAATTTTAATAATTCTAACTAACCGTGGAAGTAGAGTCGATAGATCTAAACCAACCTATACTGCTAATCTGACGACACACAAACAGCAACATGAACTGAAAAATTCAAATGATGCACATACATTCGTGCCTCTAACTTGGCCTACAGATACAACATTTACCACAGCAACATCCAGCACTACTACTCATAATAAGCACAGAAGAACATCGAGAACCAATCGTGCCGGGTTGTATGTATATATATACCTTGCAGGGGCGGTTCTCGATGACGATGTACCCGTGTCCTCCGGATGGTGCCGGCCTGCTGCGTGTAGGTCTTCGACGCACCCGCGTCGGCCCTCGACTCGAACTGATGTTCCTCGTCCGACATCCCCCCCTCCCTCGGATCAGGACCCAAAAAGATCTCTACAAATTCCAACGAATAGGAGACAGGATTGGAGCAACGGAGGAGTCACTTGGTGCACAAGAGAACCGGCCGGAGACCCTGCCAACTTCTTAAGCTTTGCTCTCTAGCTTTATAGTCAAGCGCATTCATACCTCTTAGGTAGGAGGACGTGGGGTGGGGGCGGTGGATGGAGTCAAGCGGTATTGATGCCATGCGCTGTTCCAACCTCCATCCATAGGTACTGCTCCAACTTCTATCCAGACCGGTCCCGGCTGCCATTCTCAGCCAACGGCGATAGAACCTGCTGCCTCCTTCATGGATGAGCGATGTGATGATGGGTCCTTCCAGCCTGCCCTAGCTGATGGTTTGCCCGTCATATTCATTCATTCATTCATTTTCCATCACGTTAGTCACACACCGTGATGCACGTGTATGCGTAGACTTGACTACGTATGTACATCACCGGACTGAAAGTGAGGAAACAATTAAGCGTACAAGAATTATCTAGAGGAATTAATGCACGGCACAGAATAAACTTCGTCGGAGCCATCTAAACCCGATCATACTGTCTCCTCGTTACTCCCTCCGTTCCTAAATAATTGTCTTTCTAGAGATTTTAACAAGTGACTACATACGGAGCAAAATGAGTGAATCTACACTTCAAAACATCTACTGTTGTTATTTAGGAACGGAGGGAGTAGATTTTTATTTGGATGATATGTTGTTGTTATTGTTAGCTTAAGTATGATGTATTATCTAAAAATGTCTTGCCTGCATTTCACAGATACTAACACTTCTACTGTTGTTCCCCTCCCCCACCCAAACATCATAATTTGAAGTTTCGTATTGTCGATACGAACATCTTTGAAGTTTGGGCCATCGCCATCTGATCTCATCTCGAAGGTCGAAATTGTGTTCGAAATACTGAGATTTTGTATTCAGAACACTATTCGGCACATTACGCCCCCAAGACTGCCTCGTACGGAAAAATGATCTACATGGATTGTCTTCGTCTTGTCGAAACGATCAATTTTTATATAAGAATCGTTCCAATCCGAGTTCGTATGCAAAAGTTAGAGCCATCCGAATACAGCACTATCACGAGCCAAAAGTGGCGCGCCCCACCAGACACCCTGTCTGATGGGTAGCGCGAATAACAGCCTGTGTTGCACGAGCGATTTGACCCTCAAGATGAACTCTAATCAAAAAACGTTCAACATAAAAGTTGTTCGTCTCGTCGAAAGATTGCTTTTGGGCTCGTTTCCATCCGAGGTCGTTTACCACCTCAAAAGTTACCCGCAAGGTGCAGCCAGTTTAAACCGAACAGTTTTGGAAAGTTCGGACAAAACCAATCCGAATTTGACTATGGTTTTGGACGTGAATCCAAGCCTTTTCCTTGCACGGGAAGTCCAGCCGCCTCTTATATACCTGAGGGGTGATGGCCGATTGAACAACACACAATTGATCAATCAATCTACCACTTTTTTATCTTTTATCTTTTCTTCTTAACCCTAGTTCTTTTTCTTCCTCGTTCTTCGTTCGTTCTTCTTCATTGCAGGGCGGCGAACCTCGAGGCCCTAGGGGCGATCAGGTCGACCTAGGGCAGCCCATAGCCGCCGCGCGCCCAGACGGGGTCCCTCCCGGGCGTGTGGGGTTTCGGGTCCCAAAAGCGCCGGCTTGATGTCTTGCGTATCGCGCTGGAAGTCGGTCTCCCGCGGTGTGAGTTGCGGAGCATCTCCCTCGGCGCCGCGGGTACACATCGACGTGTTCGTGTGACGCGTTCCAGCGTCAACACACTTTTTGGCGACTCCGCTGGGGATGAAGCTTTGAACGGTCTCCAGTCCGTTCTTGTTACGAAGAGATCGTCATCAAGTTGCTGCAATCTACAAAGGTAATATGAATACCCAATTCCCCTTTGTAGATGCAAATAATCCATATGTTGTTGCTGGATCACCTATTGAGCATAATGTATCGGCTAGCCCTAGTTTTATCAATCATGCATCTAATTATGTGCAAGGGCCGATGCAAAACAATCTTCATGTTTCAAATTCTTATAAATTTAGCAACATGCAACATATGTATCCCAACTCCCATGCATCGGCAACCCCACAAATTCATATGCCGATGAGCAACATGATGAGTTCGATTAATCAATTTGAAACACCCCAAGTTAGAATTTCCAATGCCATACAAGAAAGTGTTTCACCCTTTTATTCATCGGCAGCTAATGTGCAATATAGTAATCCAACCATGCCGATGAATGAGAGAATTGGCCATGCTACTAATGGCTATTTGGCCAGTTACTCTCAACCGTCATATGCTACACCTCATGTTAGTAATTCTTCGGCACCATACACAACTGTAGATGCTCATAATTCGGCTTCACACCTTCCTGGTTATAGCCGAATGAATGTAAATTGTATAGGAGCGGTTATGCCCAACATTGTAGAAGATGAGGTAGTGGTGGCTGCATTGAAGAGTTTAGCCCAAAATAAGAGAATTAGTGCTCTTTGCCTTGAACAACATGAAAAGGGGCTATTTCCTGATTATGCCGCAATAAAAGCTAGAGTTTTGCAAGAAGATGAATCTTTGCCAATTGATAAAATTGGCGAGCAAAAGTATGGTCTTACAACACTGCATATGCCTTCACCTAGTACTACATCATATTATACACCCCCTACACAATTGCAAAATTTCGGCAACACCCGTGTGTCATTGCCGAAAGAATCTAAAAGCATTGGGGGGCAATCATATCCGGAGTGGGCTGAAATTGAGAAAAAGCTTAAAGCTAATTTTGCCGCTCGCCGTCAGAAACAAATAGAAAAAGAATTGGCTCAGATAAAAGAAGCATTGCCAATTGGTACTATCAATGAAAAGAAGGATGATTCGGAACATGAAAGTGCTTCGGTTGAAAAAGTCGAATCAAGTAGTATATATTCTGAATCCATCAAATCCAACGAGGCAAGCATTATTGAGAAAGGGCATGGCAAGCATAGGAAAACAACGGTGCTTAATTTTTATGAAGTTAATGGAACCTACTTCCTGCCCTATGAGTTCCGTGCTGTAGAAGTTGACAAGCTTCAAGGACAAGAACAAGTAGCCGAACAAAGTTCGGCCGACAAAAATCTTCAAAGCAATGATGCAGGGATTCAATAAAAAGATGATGACAAGGTGTTGGGGAGCCATCCAAAGATGGAGCAAGATGTTCTTCAAATGGCACCACTATCATGCTCTCCCAACATATTTGAAGAGGTATGTATAGCGAGTAATTTACCTATTTTCAGATTTGGTCGCAACTTCATTATTGATGCATCTATAAGAAATATTCTCATAAGTAATTTTGAAAGACCAATGAGGAAGGGTAATTTACTTGTTAGCAGTAAAATTGTTATAGAACATATCGGTCAACCCATTGCACCATTTATAAAGACCGATAATGACTTATTGTTACAGCCAAAGCTTTTCCCGTTGCTTTCTCTAAAGTTCATATCTAGTTGGGTAGCTTTGCTTATTTCTTACTTGGCTTACACTTGGTCTCAACTGAGACATGTATGTTCTAAATATCTTCATTTCAGAAATTTAAAGCCAAGGTTAAATTCTATAGAGAAAACAGATGCTAATATAATATCATATCCAAAGACATCGGAGATAGAGTGCAAAACACAATGCATAGCCGAATGGTGTGATGCAAAATCTGAACCATTCGTTTGCTTAACTCCAAAGCCGTTCTCACAACAAGATCGGCTAGAGAATGAAAAGTTTACCTTCAATTCAAGCATGTGTGATCAAATATTTGATTTGTTGTTGCAAAATAATTATATTAGAATTCTTGATCACCATGTTGAACCATCTATCCAGGAACGAATGTATTGTAAGTTGCATGATTCGTCCAAGCATAATTTTGAGGATTGCAACATGTTTCGTCAAATAGTTAAATCGGCCATTGATAAAGGACGATTGAAATTTGTTGAGACACCAAGAGATGACCACTCTATTCCGATTGGTCCCGATGGTAGAAAGTTTTTGCATCGGCTGATTCAAGCCGATCCATTTGAAGAGAAGGTAAAAACTACAGGTGATGGGATCAAGCTTTCAAGTAAAGAAGTTGTTGAAGAGCATAATGAACATAATCTTGAGGGCAAGAATTCCATCGAAGCTACAATGGAGACGCCAAGGACTGGGGGGCAACAAGCAAATGCAATGATCGATGAAAGCAAACCAAAAGAAAACAAAGGCCGAAATAAGCGCAAGTGTAAGAGATCAAAAGTCACCTTCGCTGAACTATTGGATAAATATCAAAAGAGGAGTGAAGAGAAGAATGCTTATCGGCCAAATCATCCAAAGAAACCAAGATCACCCCCAAGGCGCAAATATGAGGATCGGTATTGGCAAAGTGATAATTTTAATGCAACATATTCATATCCTTATTTTGGGCCGCCAATGCCAATGCCGTGGATGCCTCCCTATGCTCATATAGATACATATTCATCATGGGACAGGTATGATACAAGGGCACATTCTCCATCTTATTCTAGACCATCTCACCAATACTATGCAGCTCCAAGAAGATCAACATTTGAACAATCACGCTTCAAAGACCGTTTCAATCATAAGGAATCGGTCCAGAGCTCAAGGAAGAAGAAAGAGGTGGTCAAGCAGGTTTACCGCATTAAGAGAGATGGTCGTAAGAGTGCAATTTCAGATTTGATCTCAAATGAAAAAGAGCCAATTAAAGTGTTGACATTGGCTACTAAAGGCAATGAGACAAAGCAACCAATTATTGAGAATCGAAGTGCCAAATCTGAAGAAAAGAATTTGTGAGTGCACAAGGCCAAAAAGGAATTGCCATTGGTCAAAACAGAATCACAGCCGAGATGCCCGCTTGGCTTATCGTATTGGCAAAAGAAGAAATTACAAAAACTTAGTGCACAAGAACTTGAAGAAAGGAACATGGCATGGGTTCCCAAAGGAAGTGCTCAAAATAAGAATTATGTGCAAGCTTCCATTACAAGAAGTGCGACAAAGGTGAAGAAGTAAAAGTGTGAAAACTACGAAGGACCAAGCCGAAGGTTTCAACATCTTTGGTCTACACATTATCCATATTCTGCAACTATGCCATTAATGCCTATGCCATGGAATTCATCATCAGGTATGATTGGTAACCCTCAATGGGCTTATTTTAATCCATGGATGCAATATAATTTCTTACATCATGAAAGGGCATTGCCAAATCACTATACATTTGATTAGCTACAAGTTTGTTGCTGATCCAAAGGGCCGAAATACTTGATTTATCATTTCGTTTGTTTATTTTGGCTATATGTGATTCGAATGAAGTTTACATGGTAATGGCCGATATTTATCTATCGTCCTAAGATTATGTCAATGCATGGTCGGTGTGGTATCCAAACATCGTCCTTAGTTCAATAGGAGACCAAAACAAGCCTCATACAACTTAAAATATGTTTGCACAATAATAAAAGCCAAATATGAAAATTTATTCGGTTTGGAGCTTTTGGTTGCTGTAGGTGCTATACAGATTGAGGCTTTCAGTGATTCGTTATAAGTAGTGCAACAAATATACAAGGGTTATCAATGTTTTGACGAATCACTTATAGTTTATCTTGGGATATGTCTAGATGCAAAATTTACCTTGGGTTGCTTTAATATCCTTCATATATCTAGACATGACAATTCGAAAGAGTTGGCACAGCAAGCATCCGGCTACTATGATAACCATGGTGTATTGTATTATTTCTATCAATAGCCGATGCTAGGTCTTGTCAACATAGGTAAGGCTGAACCGAAGCCCACCGCTTCGGCCACTAATGAAACTTTTATGCAGGCGAAGTAAGGATTGGAGAAAGTTTATTATTGATTATCAGCAAAATCTTAGCAAAAGGGTGAATAATATGGTTCCGAGGATGACCTTGAGATACATATCCATGGGACTTTATCATCGGATTGTTAAGGAAGTTGAGAAAGTTTCACCCAAGCTTGCGTCAAAATATTCACACAAGCAATGGCCGATATAAACTTATCGTCCTAAGAATATGCCAAAATGGCCGATGGAGTGTTGACATCGTCCTTAGAGCAAGCTATGTGCAAGTTATTTTTCGGCACACAAGCTTTGCCGAAAAACAGGGGGGCATGTGTTGACACCAGATTTTGGCACAGTCAAGAACTTATTTAAAATGGCCTCAAATAGATAGGTGTTCTACATGAAAAAGTTTCGTATTGTCGATATGAACATCTTTGAAGTTTGGGCCATCGCCATCTGATCTCATCTCGAAGGCCGAAGTTGTGTTCGAAATACTGAGATTTTGTATTCAGAACACTATTCGGCACATTACGCCCCCAAGACTGCCTCGTACGAAAAAATGATCTACATGGATTGTCTTCGTCTCATCGAAACGATTGATTTTCATATAAGAATCGTTCTAATCCGAGTTCATATGCAAAAGTTAGAGCCATCTGAATACAGCACTATCACGAGCCAAAAGTGGCGCGCCCCACCAGACACCCTGTCTGATGGGTAGCGCGAATAACAGCCTGTGTTGCACGAGCGATTTGACCCTCAAGATGAACTCTAATAGAAAAACATTCATCATAAAAATTGTTCGTCTCGTCGGCCATCACATGGCCGACTCCAGAAAGCCGCGAGAGGGCCGACTCCAGAAAGCCGGCCATCACATGGCCGACTCCAGGAAGCCGGCCACCATATGGCCGACTCCCAGAAGCCGGCCCCCAATAGGCGGCCCAGATCGGGCCCTCGAAGTTTGTACCAACATAATGGCGATGAGACGGGGCGTGGCGACAGTGAAGCGCGCCGCCCCCGAATCCCGGGGTCGCATGGCTACAGTACGCCGTACGGGGCTGCCATGACCCGTCCGGCACGGCACTTTTGCCATGCTGACCATGACGTCACCCAAGACGGGCCTATGGTATGGCCCGCAGGCGACGGACCCCTTTGGTCAGAGAGACATCCGAAGGCGGCCACGCGCCCCCTAGTCGGCCAGGGATGAAGCCGGCTCTCCTCAGCCGGCTCATTCCCTCCCTCGAAGAACGAGCCTCATTAAGGAGACAAGACAAGGTGAGGCTACAGTGAGCGCCCGTAAGGCGGCGGCCCTATAGCTACGCTTACCTCGACCAAGCCCTCGTCATCAAGAGCGGGGCAATAGTAACCAGCCCCCGACAAGACCCCCAAGCGGTGGGGCCTATCTGTCTACCAGGAGGCCGGCAGCCGACGGGGCCCGCCAGTCAGCGGGCCCCAGCGGTCGGTGGAGAAGCCGACAGGCGTAGACACTGACGGCTGGGCACAGGCCCAGTCGGATTACCATTGTACCCCTGGGGGGGGGTAGGCCTATATAAACCCCCCGGGGCGCCCATGCAAAGGGTTGGACTTTGATAGTTTTAGACACTACTTGGAGAGGAAAATAGAGCTAGCCTTGCCCCTTCTTTCTCCTCTCACCGAACAGCTCAAGGAGCCTCTTGTAGCTACTTATTGATCTAGTGATCATACGGAGACCCTGCAGAGCAGGACTAGGGGTGTTATCTCCACGGAGAGCCCCGAACCTGGGTAAGATTCGCCGGCGTGCATATCTTTGCCTTATCCCGTTTCCAGGCACCAGCGACGTCTTATTGGCTCCCACAATGATAAGCCACCCGTTGGCATATGTCGCACCAACCACCCGACATTTGGTGCCCACTATGGGGCCAGGTGCACCGTCGTCCGGAGACCTGTTCTGGACGGGAACCCTCTTCCTCCCCCGCGAGCGTAGCTAGCCCGGCACGCCCGATGGCGCTTGCCCGACGCGCTGCAAGGTGTCGACGACGCCTGCGCGGCGAGCTGCCTCGCCGATCTCCTTGGCGAGGCTCGCATCTCCGAAGAGCCCGCGTCTGACGCGGGCACCGGCTGCCTTGAGAGCCGCCTCGTCAGCCTCCTCGACCAACTCCACGTCTCCAGCGAGCCTGCTATGGATTTGGAGTCGGTCGGCTCCACCGACCCGATGCTTGTCGACTCTGACACCGCATCACTCGATGCTTTCCCCACCAACGTGGTGGTTTTCGACAATCCTCTCCCATGAGCCGACAGTGACGGCAACACCGTAACCGAGGTGCTGGTCATCAGCCACGGAGTCACCTCCGGCGAGAACACCCACGACGCCCTACAAGCGGTGCTGCAGGACTTGTCCGTCCCCATCCCGACCGACGCCGACGCCGAGGCGTTGGAGGCACGCTGCCTTGCCCTCGTCGCGGAGGGCCAGAGGCTAGCCACCATGAGACGCCTCACCGAGGCCCACCAGCGCGAAGTTGACCGTGCCGCCTTCGGCACGCCGCCTCCCGATGGACCGAGCCGGGCCGGCGTTGTCCAGAAACGCGGCGCGGCCATCACCGACATGCTGGGGGCAGAACGATCGGTCTACGCCACGCCTCTTGAGAACCTACGTGCCGCCCAGTCGGTCGTAGACGAGCTGAACGGAGTAGGGGCCGACGAGCTCCCCTACATGACCAGGCGAATCCAGCAGCTGATCGACGCGGCCGCAAGGCGGCACAAAGCCGGCGTCCACGCCGAAAGTCCTCCCCCACGCCGAGAACACGACGCAACGTCACGTACGCCGACTGCGGGCGGAGCCCGCATAAGGCAGGAAAAGGAGCCGGCTGCCAGTCGCAGCCGGACTCGAGTCACTATCGAGCGCGACGCAGAAGGCCGCCCTCGAGCCATGGAGCGACGAGGCGACCCGCCTCCTCCTCCGCCTCGTGGGGAGAGATATCCCACCCCGCCGCATGTCACGCATCCGACTCTCAGCGGCCGACTAGGTCGCCGCGAAGGAGTCAGCGAAAACGACGCCCGTCATCGGATCGACTGCCTCGCGTGGTCCCTGGCGTTAGAAGAAGAAGATGATGTCGGCCCGCCCTGCTTCGGCCCCCGCATCCGCGACGAGCCCTTCCCCAAAGGGTTCTCGCTCCCAAGAGATACGCCCAAGTTCAACGGCTCCGTGAAGCCGGAAGATTGGTTGATTGACTACTCTACCGCAGTCCGCATAGCGAACGACAACAGGCGCGTTGCTGTAAAATACGTCCCCCTGATGCTCCAGGGCACGACGCGCACCTGGCTCAATAGCCTCAAGCCCTACAGCGTCAACAGCTGGCTCGATTTCACGGAAGCCTTCATCCGCAACTTCACCAGCACCTACAAGCGGGCTCCCAAGCCCCGACAGCTCTTCTTGTGCGTACAAGGACCCAACGAGTCTACTCACGACTATATCACGCGTTGGGCCGAGCTCTGAAACTCCTGCGAAGGGGTGCACGAGGTCCAAGCCATAGAGTACTTCACGACCGGGTGCCGAGAAGGCACCCTTCTCAAGCACCGACTCCTCTGCGACGAGCCGACTACCCTTGACGAGCTGCTAGTCATCGCAGACAAATACGCCACGGCCGACTCCTCCATGAAGACCGAGCTCCGAGTAGATGCATCCAGGAAGGTGCTTGCGCCGGCTCCCAAGACGCCGGCTGGAGAGTCTACTCGGCGCCAATACCAGAATGACAACAAGCGCAAGGCTCCGATGCCGACTTCCGCCAGTCGGCAAGTAGCCACCGTCGAAGACGAACAACCTGAGGGGCGGCCCGCGCCCAAGAAGCAGAAGGGCGGCAGGCCGGCTTGGCAGCCGGCTTTCTCCTACGAGCAAGCCCTTGATGCCCCCTGCAAGTTTCACAGCGGCGCGAAGGCCTCCAACCACACCACTCGGAAATGCTATTGGCTCACGCGAATCTCCAAAGGCGAGGGACTGGTGCCGCCTCCGCCTGCTGGTCAGCCGCCTCCGGCTCCTCAACAGCCGGCCGCTCGGCCAGCAGTCAGAGCCGTCCACGATGAATTCCCTGACGAGCATGCCGCCTACATCGTCTTTACAAGCCAGCCAGAAGATCGGCGAAGTCGGCGCCGACAACACCAAGAAGTCAACGCGGTCGCATCCAACAACCCCGAGTTCATGCATTGGTCGGAGAAACCTATCAGTTGGAGCCGGGCCGATCACCCAGAGGTGATGCCGTCTCCCGGCTCTTATGCCTTGGTTTTGGATGCCACCCTCGCAACAGATCGGCGGGCCGCCCCATTCTCCCGCGTACTGATAGATGGCGGAAGCAGCATCAACATACTGTACTGTGACACCATGGAGAAGCTAAATATCAAGGCAAAGCAGCTCATGCCAAGTCAGACTGTGTTCCATGGCATTGTACCCGGCCTGTCCTGTGCTCCGATTGGCAAGATCAAGATAGACGTTCTCTTTGGAGACAAGGACCGTTTTCGCCTAGAAGCAATATGGTTTGAGGTAGTGGATCTGGAGAGCCCTTTGTTGGGGAACGTAGCAGAAATTCAAAAATTTTCCTATGTAACACCAAGATCTATCTATGGAGAGACCAGCAACGAGTAGAAAGGAGAGTGCATCTACATACCCTTGTAGATCGCTAAGCGGAAGCGTTCAAGTGAACGGGGTTGATGGAGTCGTACTCGTCGTGATTCAGATCACCGATGATCCTAGTGCCGAACGGACGGCACCTCCGCGTTCAACACACGTACAGCTCGACGATGTCTCCCACGCCTTGATCCAGCAAGGAGAGAGGGAGAGGTTGAGGAAGACTCCATCCAGCAGCAGCACAACGGCGTGGTGGTGATGGAGGAGCGTGGCAATCCTGCAGGGCTTCGCCAAGCACCTACGGGAGAGGAGGAGGTGTCATGGGAGGGAGGGAGGCGCCAAGGGCTCAGGTATGGATGCCCTCCCTCCCCTCCACTATATATAGGGGCAGGGGAGAGGGGAGAGGCGCAGCCTTGCCCCCTACTCCAAGAAAGGGGTGCGGCTAAGGAGGGGGGAGGAGTCCATCCTCCCCAAGGCACCTCGGAGGTGCCTTCCCCCTTGAGGACTCTTCCCTCCAGGGTTCCCTAGGCGCATGGGCCTCTTGGGGCTGGTGCCCTTGGCCCATGTAGGCCAAGGCGCACCCCCTACAGCCCATGTGGCCCCCCGGGGCAGGTGGCCCCACCCGGTGGGCCCCCGGGACCCTTCCGGTGGTCCCGGTACAATACCGATGACCCCGAAACTTGTCCCGATGGCCGAAACAGGACTTCCTATATATAAATCTTTACCTCCGGACCATTCCGGAACTCCTCGTGACGTCCGGGATCTCATCTGGGACTCCGAACAACATTCGGTAACCACATACAAGCTTCCTTTATAACCCTAGCGTCATCGAACCTTAAGTGTGTAGACCCTACGGGTTCGGGAGACATGCAGACATGACCGAGACGTTCTCCAGTCAATAACCAACAGCGGGATCTGGATACCCATGTTGGCTCCCACATGTTCCACGATGATCTCATCGGATGAACCACGATGTCAAGGACTTAATCAATCCCGTATTCAATTCCCTTTGTCTATCGGTATGTTACTTGCCCGAGATTCGATCGTCGGTATCCAATACCTTGTTCAATCTCGTTACCGGCAAGTCACTTTACTCGTTCCGTAACACATCATCCCGTGATCAACTCCTTGGTCACATTGCGCATATGATGATGTCCTACCGAGTGGGCCCAGAGATACCTCTCCGTTTACACGGAGTGACAAATCCCAGTCTCGATTCGTGCCAACCCAACAGACACTTTCGGAGATACCTGTAATGCACCTTTATAGCCACCCAGTTACGTTGTGACGTTTGGTACACCCAAAGCACTCCTACGATATCCGGGAGTTGCACAATCTCATGGTCTAAGGAAATGATACTTGACATTAGAAAAGCTTTAGCATACGAACTACATGATCTTGTGCTAGGCTTAGGATTGGGTCTTGTCCATCACATCATTCTCCTAATGATGTGATCCCGTTATCAACGACATCCAATGTCCATGGTCAGGAAACCGTAACCATCTATTGATTAACGAGCTAGTCAACTAGAGGCTTACTAGGGACATGGTGTTGTCTATGTATCCACACATGTATCTGAGTTTCCTATCAATACAATTCTAGCATGGATAATAAACGATTATCATGAACAAGGAAATATAATAATAATCAATTTATTATTGCCTCTAGGGCATATTTCCAACAGTCTCCCACTTGCACTAGAGTCAATAATCTAGTTCACATCGATATGTGATTAACACTCAAGGTCACATCCCCATGTGACTAATACCCAAAGAGTTTACTAGAGTCAATAATCTAGTTCACATTTACCATGTGATTAACACTTGATGAGTTCTGGGTTTGATCATGTTATGCTTGTGAGAGAGGTTATAGTCAACGGGTCTGAACCTTTCAGATCCGTGTGTGCTTTACAAATCTCTATGTCATCTCCTAGATGCAGCTACCACGTTCTATTTGGAGCTATTCCAAATAACTGTTCTGCTTGGAGCTATTCTAAATTGTTGCTCCATTATACGTATCCAGTATCTCTACTCAGAGCTATCCGGATAGGTGTTAAGCTTGCATCGATGTAACCCTTTACGACGAACTCTTTTACCACCTCCATAATTGAGAAAATTCCTTAGTCCACTAGTTACTAAGGATAACTTTGACCGCTGTCCTATGATCCATTCTTGGATCACTCTTGTACCCCTTGACTGACTCATGGTAAAGCACACTTCAGGTGCGGTACACAGCATAGCATACTGTAGAGCCTATGTCTTAAGCATAGGGGACGACCTTTGTTCCTTTCTCTCTATTCTGCCATGGTCGAGCTTTAAGTCTTAACTTCATACCTTACAACTCAGGCAAGAACTCCTTCTTTGACTGATCCATCTTGAACACCTTCAAGATCACGTCAAGGCATGTGCTCATTTGAAAGTACTATTAAGCGTTTTGATCTATC
This sequence comes from Triticum dicoccoides, assembly GCF_002162155.2. Lineage (NCBI taxonomy): Eukaryota > Viridiplantae > Streptophyta > Magnoliopsida > Poales > Poaceae > Triticum > Triticum dicoccoides. Next base: position 686,250,924 of record NC_041391.1, read on the forward strand.
CTTATAGATCTTGATGCTCAATGTTCAAGTAGCTTAATCCAGGTTTTCCATTGAAAACACTTTCCAAATAACCCTATATGCTTTCCAGAAATTCTACGTCATTTCTGATCATTAATATGTCAACAACATATACTCATCAGAAATTCTATAGTGCTCCCACTCACTTCTTTGGAAATACAAGTTTCTCATAAACTTTGTATACACCCAAAATCTTTGATCATCATCAAAGCATACAGTCCAACTCCGAGATGCTCACTCCAGTCCTCAGAAGGATTGCTGGAGCTTTGCATACTTATTAGCATCTTTTGGGATTGACAAAACCTTCCGGTTGTATCACATACAACCTTTCCTCAAGAATCGTCGAGGAAACAATGTTTTGACATCCTATCTGCAAGATTTCATAAATAATGCAGTAATTGCTAATATAATTCCAACAGACTCTTAGCATCGCTACGAGTGAGAAAGTCTCATCGTAGTCAACTCCTTGAACTTGTCGAAAAACATCTTAACGACAAGTAGAGCTTTCTCAATGGTGACACTTACCATCATTGTATGTCTTCCTTTCAAAATCCATCTGCACTCAACAGCCTTACGACCATCGAGTAGTTCTTCCAAAGTCTACACTTTGTTTTCATACATGGATCCTCTCTCGGGTTTTATGGCCTTGAGCCATTTATCGGAATCCAGGCCCACCATCGCTTCTCCATAGCTCGTAGGTTCATTGTTGTCTAGCAACATGACTTCCAAGACAGGATTACGTACCACTCTGAAGTAGTACGCATCCTTGTCATCCCACGAGGTTTGGTAGTGACTTGACCCGAAGTTTCATGATCAATATCATAAGCTTCCACTTCAATTGGTGTAGGTGCCACAGGAACAACTTCATGTGCCCTGCCACACACTAGTTGAAGAGACGGTTCAATAACCTCATCAAGTTTCCACCATCCTCCCACTCAATTCTTTCGAGAGAAACCTTTCCTCGAAAAAGGACCTGATTCTAGAAACAATCCCTTATTGCTTTCGGATCTGAGACAGGAGGTATACCCAACTGTTTTGGGTGTCCTATGAAGATGCATTTCATCCGCTTTGGGTTCGAGCTTATCAACCTGAAACCTTTTCACATAAGCGTCGCAGCCCCAAACTTTCAAGAAACGGCAACTTAGGTTTCTCCAAACCATAGTTCATACGGTGTCGTCTCAACGAAATTATGTGGTGCCCTATTTAAAGTGAATGTGGTTGTCTCTAATGCCTAACCCATGAACGATAGTGGTAACTCGATAAGAGACATCATGGTATGCATCATATCCAATAGGGTGCAACTATGATGTTCGGACACACCATCACACTATGGTGTTCCAGGCGGTATTAATTGTGAAACAATTTCCACAATGTCTTAATTCTGTGCCAAACTCGTGATTCAGATATTCATCTCTATGATCATATCATAGATCTTTTATCCTCTTGTCACGACGATCTTTCAACTTCACACTGAAATTACTTGAACCTTTCAATAATTCAGACTCGTGATTCATCAAGTAAATATACTCAACATCTACTCGAATCATCTGTGAAGTAAGAACATAACGATATTCACTGCATGCCTCAGCACTTATTGGACTGCACACATCAAAATGTGTTACTTCCAACAAGTTGCTATCTTGTTCCATCTTACTGAAAACGAGGCTTTTCAGTCATCTTGCCCATGTGGTATGATTTGCATGTCCCAAGTGATTCAAAATCAAGTGAGTCAAAACGGTCCATTTGCATGGAGTTTCTTCATGCATATACACCAATAGACATGGTTCGCATGTCTCAAACTTTTCAAAAACGAGTGAGCCCAAAGATCCATCAACATGGAGCTTCTTCATGCGTTTTAAACCAATATGACTTACATGGCAGTGCCACCAGTAAGTGGTACTATCATTACTATCTTTTGGCATGAAAATGTGTATCACTACGATCGAGATTCAATAAACCATTCCTTTAGGTGCAAGACCATTGAAGGTATTATTCAAAAATAGAGTAACCATTATTCTCCTTAAATGAATAACCGTATTGCGATAGACATAATCCAATCATGTCTATGCTCAACGCAAACACCAATCTCGGTGGTAGAGGGAGCGTGCGATGCTTGATCATATCAACCTTGGAAACACTTCCAACATATATCGTCAGCTCACCTTTAGCTAGTCTCCGTTTATTCCGTAGCTTTTATTTCGAGTTACTAACACTTAGCAACCGAACCGGTATCCAATACCCTGGTGCTACTAGGAGTACTAGTAAAGTACACATTAACATAATGTATATCCAATATACTTCTATCGACTTTGCCAGCCTTCTCATCTACCAAGTATCTAGGGTAATTCTGCTCCAGTGGCTGTTCCCCTTATTACAGAAGCACTTAGTCTCGGGTTTGGGTTCTCATCCGGGACTCCGGACCATTCCGGAACTCCTCGTGACGTCCGGGATCTCATCCGGGACTCCGAACAACATTCGGTAACCACATACAAGCTTCCTTTATAACCCTAGCGTCATCGAACCTTAAGTGTGTAGACCCTACGGGTTCGGGAGACATGCAGACATGACCGAGACGTTCTCCGGTCAATAACCAACAGCGGGATCTGGATACCCATGTTGGCTCCCACATGTTCCACGATGATCTCATCGGATGAACCACGATGTCAAGGACTCAATCGATCCCGTATACAATTCCCTTTGTCTAGCGGTATTTTACTTGCCCGAGATTCGATCGTCGGTATACCGATACCTTGTTCAATCTCGTTACCGGCAAGTCACTTTACTCATTCCGTAACACATCATCCCGTGATCAACTCCTTGGTCACATTGCGCATATGATGATGTCCTACCGAGTGGGCCCAGAGATACCTCTCCGTTTACACGGAGTGACAAATCCCAGTCTCGATCCGCATAAAACAATAGATACTTTCGGAGATACCTGTAGTGCACCTTTATAGTCACCCAGTTACGTTGTGACGTTTGATACACCCAAAGCATTCCTACGGTATCCAGGAGTTACACGCTCTCATGGTCGAAGGAAGAGATACTTGACATTGGCAAAGCTCTAGCAAATGAACTACACGATCTTTTGTGCTAGTCTTAGGATTGGGTCTTGTCCATCACATCATTCTCCTAATGATGTGATCCCGTTATCAACGACATCCAATGTCCATAGCCAGGAAACCATGACTATCTGTTGATCACAACGAGCTAGTCAACTAGAGGCTCACTAGGGACATATTGTGGTCTATGTATTCACACGTGTATTACGATTTCCGGATAATACAGTTATAGCATGAATAAAAGACAATTATCATGAACAAGGAAATATAATAATAATACTTTTATTATTGCCTCTAGGGCATATTTCCAACAGTCTCCCACTTGCACTAGAGTCAATAATCTAGTTCACATCGCCATGTGATTAACACTCACAGGTCACATCGCCATGTGACTAATACCCAAGAGTTTACTAGAGTCAGTAGTCTAGTTCACATCACTATGTGATTAACACTCAATGAGTTTTATGTTTGATCATGTTGCTTGTGAGGGAGGTTTTAGTCAACGGGTCTGAACCTTTCAGATCCGTGTGTGCTTTACAAATCTCTATGTCATCTCCTAGATGCAGCTACCACGCTCTATTTGGAGCTATTCCAAAACAACTGTTCTACTTGGAGCTATTCTAAATTATTGCTCCATTATATGTATCCGGTCTCTCTACTCAGAGCTATCCGGATAGGTGTCAAGCTTGCATCGTCGTAACCTTTACGACGAACTCTTTTACCACCTCCATAATCGAGAAAATTCCTTAGTCCACTAGTTACTAAGGATAACTTTGACCGCTGTCCTGTGAGCCATTCTTGGATCACTCTTGTACCCCTTGACTGACTCATGGCAAGGCACACTTCAGGTGCGGTACACAGCATAGCATACTGAAGAGCCTACGTCTTAAGCATAGGGGACGACCTTCGTCCTTTCTCTCTATTCTGCCGTGGTCGAGCTTTAAGTCTTAACTTCGTACCTTACAACTCAGGCAAGAACTCCTTCTTTGACTGGTCCATCTTGAACACCTTCAGGATCATGTCAAGGTATGTGCTCATTTGAAAGTATTATTAAGCATTTTGATCTATCCTTATAGATCTTGATGCTCAATGTTCAAGTAGCTTAATCCAGGCTTTCCATTGAAAAACACTTTCAAAATAACCCTATATGCTTTCTAGAAATTCTACGTCATTTCTGATCAACAATATGTCAACAACATATACTCATCAGAAATTCTATAGTGCTCCCACTCACTTCTTTGGAAATACAAGTTTCTCATAAACTTTGTACAAACCCAAATTTTTTGATCATCATCAAAGCATACATTCCAACTCCGAGATGCTCACTCCAGTCCTTAGAAGGATTGCTGGAGCTTTGCATACTTATTAGCATCTTTCGGGATTGACAAAACCTTCCGGTTGTATCACATACAACCTTTCCTCATTAAAATCGTCGAGGAAACAATGTTTTGACATCCTATCTGCAAGATTTCATAAATAATGCAGTAATCGCTAATATAATTCCAACAGACTCTTAGCATCGCTACGAGTGAGAAAATCTCATCGTAGTCAACTCCTTGAACTTGTCGGAAAACATCTTAACGACAAGTCGAGCTTTCTTAATGGAGACATTTACCATCATTGTCCGTCTTCCTTTTGAAATCCATCTGTACTCATTAGCCTTACGACCATCGAGCCGTTCTGCCAAAGTCTACACTTTGTTTTCATACATGGATCCTCTCTCGGATTTTATGGCCTCAAGCCATTTATCGGAATCCGGGCCCACCATCGCTTCTCCATAGCTCGTAGGTTCATTGTTGTCTAGCAACATGACTTCCAAGACAGGATTACGTACCACTCTGAAGTAGTACGCATCCTTGTCATCCCACGAGGTTTGGTAGTGACTCGATCCGAAGTTTCATGATCACTATCATAAGCTTCCACTTCAGTTGGTGTACGTGCCACAGGAACAACTTCCTATGCCCTGCTACACACTTGTTGAAGTGACGGTTCAATAACCTCATCAAGTCTCCACCATCCTCCCACTCAACTTTTCGAGAGAAACCTTTCCTCGAAAAAGGACCCGATTCAAGAAACAATCCCTATTGCTTTCGGATCTGAATTAGGAGGTATACCCAACTGTTTTTGGGTGTCCTATGAAGATGCATTTTATCTGCTTTGGGTTCGAGCTTATCAACCTGAAACCTTTTCACATAAGCGTCGCAGCCCCAAACTTTCAAGAAACGGCAACTTAGGTTTCTCCAAACCATAGTTCATACGGTGTCGTCTCAACGAAATTATGTGGTGCCCTATTTAAAGTGAATGTGGTTGTCTCTAATGCCTAACCCATGAACGATAGTGGTAACTCGATAAGAGACATCATGGTATGCATCATATCCAATAGGGTGCAACTATGATGTTCGGACACACCATCACACTATGGTGTTCCAGGCGGTATTAATTGTGAAACAATTTCCACAATGTCTTAATTGTGTGCCAAAACTCGTAATTCAGATATTCATCTCTATGATCATATCATAGATCTTTTATCCTCTTGTCACGACGATCTTTCAACTTCACACTGAAATTACTTGAACCTTTCAATAATTCAGACTCGTGATTCATCAAGTAAATATACTCAACATCTACTCGAATCATCTGTGAAGTAAGAACATAACGATATTCACTGCATGCCTCAGCACTCATTGGACTGCACACATCAAAATGTGTTACTTCCAACAAGTTGCTATCTTGTTCCATCTTACTGAAAACGAGGTTTTTCAGTCATCTTGCCCATGTGGTATGATTTGCATGTCCCAAGTGATTCAAAATCAAGTGAGTCAAAACGGTCCATTTGCATGGAGTTTCTTCATGCATATACACCAATAGACATGGTTCGCATGTCTCAAACTTTTCAAAAACGAGTGAGCCCAAAGATCCATCAATATGGAGCTTCTTCATGCGTTTTATACCGATATGACTTACGTGGCAGTGCCACAAGTAGGTGGTACTATCATTACTATCTTTTGGCATGAACATGTGTATCACTACGATCGAGATTTAATAAACCATTCATTTTAGGTGTAAGACCATTGAAGGTATTATTCAAACAAATAGAGTAACCATTATTCTCCTTAAATGAATAACCGTATTGCGATAGACGTAATCCAATCATGTCTATGCTCAACGCAAACACCAAATAACAATTATTTAGGTTTAACACCAATCTCTTTGGTAGAGGGAGCGTGCGATGCTTGATCATATCAAGCTTGGAAAAACTTCCAACACATATCGTCAGCTCACCTTTAGCTAGTCTCCGTTTATTCCGTAGCCTTTTGTTTCGAGTTACTAACACTTAGCAACCGAACCGGTATCTAATACCCTGGTGCTACTAGGAGTACTAGCAAAGTACACATTAACACAATGTATATCCAATATACTTCTATCGACCTTGCCAGCCTTCTTATCAACCAAGTATCTAGGGTAATTCTGCTCTAGTGGTTGTTCCCCTTATTACAGAAGCACTTAGTCTCGGGTTTGGGTTCAACCTTGGGTTTCTTCACTAGAGCAGCAGCTGATTTGCCGTTTCATGAAGTATCCCTTCTTGCCCTTGCCCTTCTTGAAACTAGTGGTTTCACCAACCATCAACAATTGATGCTCCTTCTTGATTTCTACTTTCGCGGTGTCAAACATCGCGAATACCTCAAGGATCATCATATCTATCCCTGATATGTTATAGTTCATCACGAAGCTCTAACAGCTTGGTGGCAATGACTTTGGAGAACCATCACTGTCTTATCTGGAAGATCAACTCCCACTCGATTCAAATGATTGTTGTACTCAGACAATCTGAGCACAAGCTCACCAATTGAGCTTTTCTCCTTAGTTTGCAGGTTAAGAAAGTCATCGGAGGTCTTATACCTCTTGACATGGGCACGAGCCTGAAATCCCAATTTCAGCCCTCAAAACATCTCATATGTTTCGCGATGTTTCAAAACGTCTTTGGTGCCTCAACTCTAAACCGTTTAACTGAACTATCACGTAGTTATCAAAACGTGTATGTCAGATGTTCGCAACAACCACAGACAACGTTCGAGGTTCAGCACACTGAGCGGTGCATTAAGGACATAAGCCTTCTATGAAGCAATGAGGACAATCCTTTACGGACCTAGTCCGCATAATTGCTACTATCAACTTTCAACTAAACTTTCTCTAGGAACATATTTATACAGTAGAACTATAGCGTGAGCTACGACATAATTTGCAAAAACCTTTTGACTATGTTCAGGATAATTAAGTTCATCTTATGAACTCCCACTCAGATAGACATCCCTCTGGTCATCTAAGTGATCACATGATCCGAGTCAAACTAGGCCGTGTCCGATCATCACGTGAGACGGACTAGTCATCATCGGTGAACATCTTCATGTTGATCGTATCTTCTATACGACTCATGTTCGACCTTTCGGTCCCCGTGTTCCGAGGCCATGTCTGTACATGCTAGGCTCGTCAAGTTAACCCTAAGTGTTTTGCATGTGTTCCGAGGCCATGTCTGTACATGCTAGGCTCGTCAACACCCGTTGTATTTGAACGTATGAATAAAACACCCGATCATCACGTGATGTTTTGAAATAGCGAACTGTCACAACGGTGCACAGTTAGGGGAGAACACTTCTTGAAATTGTTGTAAGGGATCATCTTATTTACTACCGTCGTTCTAAGCAAATAAGATGTATAAACATGATAAACATCACATGCAATCAAATAGTGACATGATATGGCCATCATCACTTTGCTCCTTTTGATCTCCATCTTCGGGGCTCCATGATCATCATCGTCACCGGCATGACACCATGATCTCCATCATCATGATCTCCATCATCGTGTCTTCATGAAGTTGCCTCGCCAACTATTACTTCTACTACTATGGCTAACGGTTAGCAATAAAGTAAAGTAATTACATGACGTTTAAGTTGACACGCAGGTCACAAATAAATAAAGACAACTCCTATGGCTCCTGCCGGTTGTCATACTCATCGACATGCAAGTCGTGATTCCTATTACAAGAACATGATCAATCTCATACATCACATATATCATTCATCACATCCTTTTTGGCCATATCACATCACATAGCATACCCTGCAAAAACAAGTTAGACGTCCTCTAATTGTTGTTTGCATGTTTTACGTGGCTGCTATGGGTTTCTAGCAAGAACGTTTCTTACCTACGCATGAACCACAACGTGATATGCCAATTGCTATTTACCCTTCATAAGGACCCTTTTCATCGAATCCGATCCGACTAAAGTGGGAGAGACAGACACCCGCCAGCCACCTTATGCAACTAGTGCATGTTTGTCGGTGGAACCGGTCTCACGTAAGCGTACGTGTAAGGTTGGTCCGGACCGCTTCATCCCACGATGCCGCCGAATCAAGATAAGACTAGTAACGGCAAGCATATTGAACAATATCGACGCCCACAACTACTTTGTGTTCTACTCGTGCAAAGAATCTACGCAATAGACCTAGCTCATGATGCCACTGTTGGGGAACGTAGCAGAAATTCAAAAATTTTCCTACGTAACACCAAGATCTATCTATGGAGAGACCAGCAACGAGTAGAAAGGAGAGTGCATCTACATACCCTTGTAGATCGCTAAGCGGAAGCGTTCAAGTGAACGGGGTTGATGGAGTCGTACTCGTCGTGATTCAGATCACCGATGATCCTAGTGCCGAACGGACGGCACCTCCGCGTTCAACACACGTACAGCTCGACGATGTCTCCCACGCCTTGATCCAGCAAGGGGAGAGGGAGAGGTTGAGGAAGACTCCATCCAGCAGCAGCACAACGGCGTGGTGGTGATGGAGGAGCGTGGCAATCCTGCAGGGCTTCGCCAAGCACCTACGGGAGAGGAGGAGGTGTCACGGGAGGGAGGGAGGCGCCAAGGGCTCAGGTATGGATGCCCTCCCTCCCCTCCACTATATATAGGGGCAGGGGAGAGGGGGGAGGCGCAGCCTTGCCCCCTCCTCCAAGGAAGGGGTGCGGCTAAGGATGGGGAGGAGTCCATCCTCCCCAAGGCACCTCGGAGGTGCCTTCCCCTTTTAGGACTCTTCCCTTTTTCCTTTATCTTGGCGCATGGGCCTCTAGGGGCTGGTGCCCTTGGCCCATGTAGGCCAAGGCGCACCCCCTACAGCCCATGTGGCCCCCCGGGGCAGGTGGCCCCACCCGGTGGGCCCCCGGGACCCTTCCGGTGGTCCCGGTACAATACCGATGACCCCGAAACTTGTCCCGATGGCCGAAACAGGACTTCCTATATATAAATCTTTACCTCCGGACCATTCCGGAACTCCTCGTGACATCCGGGATCTCATCCGGGACTCCGAACAACATTCGGTAACCACATACAAACTTCCTTTATAACCCTAGCGTCATCGAACCTTAAGTGTGTAGACCCTACGGGTTCGGGAGACATGCAGACATGACCGAGATGTTCTCCGGTCAATAACCAACAGCGGGATCTGGATACCCATGTTGGCTCCCACATGTTCCACGATGATCTCATCGGATGAACCACGACGTCAAGGACTCAATCGATCCCGTATACAATTCCCTTTGTCTAGCGGTATGGTACTTGCCCGAGATTCGATCGTCGGTATACCGATACCTTGTTCAATCTCGTTACCGGCAAGTCTCTTTACTCGTTCCGTAACACATCATCCCGTGATCAACCCCTTGGTCACATTGTGCACATTATGATGATGTCCTGCCGAGTGGGCCCAGAGATACCTCTCCGTTTACACGGAGTGACAAAATCCCAATCTCGATTCGTGCCAACCCAACAGACACTTTCAGAGATACCCGTAGTGTACCTTTATAGCCACCCAGTTACGTTGTGACGTTTGGCACACCCAAAGCACTCCTACGGTATCCGTGAGTTGCACAATCTCATGGTCTAAGGAAATGATACTTGACATTAGAAAAGCTTTAGCATACGAACTACATGATCTTGTGCTAAGCTTAGGATTGGGTCTTGTCCATCACATCATTCTCCTAATGATGTGATCCCGTTATCAACGACATCCAATGTCCATGGTCAGGAAACCGTAACCATCTATTGATTAACGAGCTAGTCAACTAGAGGCTTACTAGGGACATGGTGTTGTCTATGTATCCACACATGTATCTGAGTTTCCTATCAATACAATTCTAGCATGGATAATAAACGATTATCATGAACAAGGAAATATAATAATAATCAATTTATTATTGCCTCTAGGGCATATTTCCAACACCCTTACCATGCGCTGCTTGGCCGATCTGCGTTGGCCAAGTTCATGGTTGTGCCCCACTATGCCTACCTCAAGATGAAGATGCCGAGTTCCAAGGGCGTCATCACCATATCCGGAGACTACAAGAAGTCCGCCGAATGTGCAGCTGCAAGCAGCCGACTGGCCGAGTCCCTCGTGATTGCTGAAGAGAAGAAGATGCTAGACCGGGTCGTGGCCATGGCCGGCAAGCAGCCGGCCTTGTCCCCTAATCCCAAGGAATATGAGGGCCAGTGTTCTTTCCAGCCGACCAAAGAAACCAAGAAGATACCTCTGGACCCGGAGCACCCGGAGAGGTACGCGGTCATGGGAACCGGCCTTGACAGCAAATAGGAAAGCGAGCTCGTTGATTTCCTCCGTGAGAATCGGGACATCTTTGCATGGTCTCCCAAAGACATGTCGGGTGTTCCGACGGATTTCACCGAGCACAAGCTACACGTCCGAAAGGACGCCAAGCTGGTCAAGCAGCCCTTGCGCCGCCTGTCAGAGGAGAAGAGAAGAGTAGTTGGAGAAGAGATAGCCCGACTTCTGGCAGCCGGCTTCATCATGGAGGTTTTCTTTCCTGAGTGGCTTGCCAACCCGGTCCTAGTGTTGAAGAAGAACAAACAATGGCGCATGTGCATTGACTACACCAGCCTCAACAAAGCCTGCCCCAAAGATCCTTTTGCCCTGCCAAGAATTGATCAAGTGATAGACTCTACAGCCGGATGTGAGCTGTTGAGTTTTTTGGATGCTTACTCAGGCTACCATGAGATAAAATTAGACCCAACTGACCGTCTGAAGACCGCCTTCATCACACCATTCGGAGCTTTCTACTACCTGACTATGACATTCGGCTTGAGAAACACTGGTGGCACTTTTCAGCGTTGCATGCAGAAATGCCTCCTCAAGCAACTCGGTAGAAATGCCCACGTCTATGTGGACGACATTGTGGTGAAGACAGAGAAGCGCGACACCCTGCTGGAAGATCTTAAAGAGACGTTCGAGAACTTGCGCCGGTTTCAGATCAAGCTCAATCTAGAAAAATGCGTGTTCGGAGTGCCAGCCGGCCAGCTCCTAGGCTTCCTGGTCTCCGAACGCGGCATCGAATGCAACCCGGTGAAGATCAAGGCTATAGAGAGAATGGAGATTCCTACCAAGCTAAGAGATGTCCAGAAATTTACCGGCTGCTTGGCCTCCCTCAACCGCTTCATCAGCCAGCTCGGGGAGAAGGCCCTTCTTCTCTACCGACTCATGAAGAAGTTCACTCACTTCGAGTGGAACGACCAAGCAGATCAAGCTTTCCACGAGTTAAAAAAGATGTTGTCCATGCCGCCTGTCCTGGCGGCACCGACTGAGAAAGAGCCCACGCTCCTTTACATTGCCGCCACCAGCCGAGTCGTCAGCACTGTCATCGTGGTTCAACGCCCGGAAGAGGGCCGAGTTCAGCCAGTCCAGAGGCCGGTCTATTACCTGAGTGAAGTATTGTCCACATCAAAGCAGAACTGTCCGCACTATCAGAAGATGTGTTACGGTGTGTATTTCGCCGCCAAGAAACTCAAGCCCTATTTCCAAGAGCACCCCATCATGGTCGTATGCACTGCCCCGCAGGCCGAGATTATAGGCAGCCGGGATGCATCCGGCCGGGTGGCCAAATGGGCCATTGCGTTGGCCCCTTACACGATCTTCTACCTGCCCCGCACTGCCATCAAGTCTCAAGCATTGGCCGACTTCCTCGTCGATTGGGCCGAGACCCAGTACCTACCGCTTGCGCCCAACTCCACTCATTGGCGGATGCACTTCGACGGATCCAAGATGTGCACCGGCTTGGGAGCCAACGTCGTCCTCACCTCTCCCAAGGGCGACAAGCTCAGATACACATTGCAAATTCATTTTGCCGCCTCCAACAATGTGGCCGAGTAAGAGGCGCTCATACACGGGCTCCGGCTAGCCAAAGAACTCGGCATCCGCCGGATCCTGTGTTATGGCGACTCGGACTTGGTAGTCGAACAATCATCCGGCGACTGGGACGCCAAGGACGCAAACATGGCGAGTTACCGCTTCCTTGTTCAGCAACTCAGCGGATACTTCAAAGGGTGCGAGTTCCTCCACGTGCCACGGGCCGACAACGAGCAAGCAGATGCCCTGGCACGGATAGGCTCCACCCGACAAGCCATACCAACCGGTGTCTCCCTCCAACGCCTCCTTAAGCCGTCTGTCAAGCCGTCTCCAGAGTCCGATTCCATCTTCGTGCCGCCTGACCCCGATGCGGTCAGAGCCGACTTGGGGGGCCAAGCAGGCGGCTCGAGGACTTCGACAGGTGGCTCGGGGACTGCTGTAGTCAAACCCGGCCCGGGGACTTCAGAACACAGCTCGGGGACTATTGCAGTCGACCCGGGGACTTCAGAACACGGCTCGGGGACTATTGCAGTCGGCCCGGGGACTACATCAACACAACAGGCGGTGGCCGACTCCAACTCTTCATCACCCAGCCCACCCGCCCTGGTTGTGGTAGCCACATTGACAATAGAAGAAGTCACAGCTCCATCATGGGCCCAGCCCATCCTCAATTTCTTGATTAACAGGGAGCTGCCGACTGACGAGATCTCGGCAAGACAAGTCCAACGCCGAGCCGAAGCTTACACAATAATGAATCAAGAGCTTGTTAGGCGCAGCGTCACTGGAGTCTTCCAGCGCTGCGTCGAGCCAGAGAAGGGCATAACAATCCTCGAAGATATACACCAAGGCGAACGCGGCCACCACGCAACCTCAAGATCACTCGTCGCCAAAGCTTTCCGCCATGGTTTCTTTTGGCCAACTGCTTTGGATGACGCCAAGGAACTAGTCAAACACTGCAAAGGGTGCCAAGTCTTCAGCTCCAAGCAACACCTGCCGGCTTTCGCACTCAAGACCATCCCCCTCACATGGCCCTTTGCCGTCTGGGGGTTGGACATGGTGGGCCCATTCAAGACGGCACGCGGTGGCATGACACATCTGCTTGTCGCCGTGGACAAATTTACCAAGTGGATTGAAGCAAAGCCGATCAAGAAGCTGAATGGGCCGACTGCCGTAACATTCATTGCAGATATCACAACCCAGTACGGCGTGCCGCATAGCATCATCACCGACAACGGCACGAACTTCGCCAAGGGAGCACTGGCACGTTTCTGCGCAACTCACGGCATCCGACTGGACTTAGCGTCCGTTGCCCACCCGCAGTCAAACGGCCAGGTTGAGTGAGCAAACGGCCTCATCCTCTCTGGCATCAAGCCTCAACTAGTCGTACCACTGGAGCATTCGGCCGGCTGTTGGCTTGACGAGCTACCGGCCGTCCTCTGGAGCTTACGCACTACTCCAAACAAGTCAACCGGCTTCACTCCTTTCTTCCTTGTATATGGTGCCGAGGCTATCATCCTGACTGACATTGAGTTCGACTCACCACGGGTCACCATGTACACGAAAGCGGAGGCGAAGGAAGCGCGAGAAGACGGCATCGATCTGCTGGAAGAAGGCCGGCTGTTAGCCCTCAGCCGGTCCGCCATCTACCAGCAAGGTCTACGCCGTTACCACAGCCGGAAGGTCAAGCCGAGATCCTTCCAAGAGGGCGACCTTGTGCTCCGGCTGATCCAGCGAACAGCCGGCCAGCACAAGCTCTTGGCCCCTTGGGAAGGCCCATTCATCATCAGCCGAGCCTTAGGCACGAAAGAGGGACGACTCCGGCAAGGAGTCGGAACGACCATGGAACGCCAACCTCCTCCGAAGATTTTACAGTTAAAATGCAGTATGTACTACGTAACCTTTTGTACTAAGTATGAGACAACGGGCTCCCCGAGGAGCACTTGGGGGCTACCCTCTTTTATTTATGAATGACGAGTATCACACTCATGTTTACGTCATCACATTCATTATATCGTCCGGCACCGGGTTCGATCAGTCGGCCCGGGGACTTGCCATCTTGGGTTATGTTTAAGTTCTACCAGAAGTCAGACAAGTAGTGTGCCGGCACCTGAGCCCTCTCTTGTTGAAAGTCGCAGCTCAAAGAACTGACTGTCCGACTAACAAGAGCCAAAGGCAGGAAGGGATGCCCACATGAAAAACGGCTAAGGACTAAATGAACTTATATAACTCAGGCTGGCTTCGCCCCCGCCAACCGGCTGTCAGAGCAGCCGGCTGGCCGGCTTCCTTTCTTACTTTGCTACAATCTAAAAAGCTCAAGTACTTGCCCTCCCAGACGGCCAGGTCCTTACCCGGCCACAGACTGCAGAGCAGCTGTCTGACTGGGAAGGCGGCGACCAAGGGAGGGCGGCAAAGGAAAGCAGCCCAAGATGAAAAGCAACTAAGAATGGACGCCAAGCATATGCATAATTATATTTACACAAAAGGCCTTCGAAAGGCCGGCATTCAACATAGTTTGAATACACCCCCAGTGGGTGGAACTGCGCAAATTTAATAAAAAGTTGTTCAAAAGTAACTAGCAGGAAGGTAAAGGCGGCAAGTCAGGCCAAGGGAGCAACAGGCGTGTCGGGCAGGATGGTGGAAACGGAAGTGTCATCCGGGTGAGTGGCCGGCTGGCGGGTCTCGGCTTGGTCGCCACCTGCGGCAGGCGGCGTTCCCGCACGCGCCTCGTTGCTAGAGGCACGATCAGGCTGAGGCTGGTCGGTCGCTCCATCGTCCGACACTGCATCTTCACCATCCTCCTCCTCCTCCTCTTCGCCCTCGTCCTGGAGTCAATCTCCTCCACCGAGTCCTCTCCCTCTGCCGGGTTTAGCCCGAACCACTCCTCCGGTTGAGCAACGCCGTCTTTGTTCACCTCAGGAGCAAAGGCGCTGGTGTCGGTGAAGTCGGCGATCGCCGAGGCGCGCTGGATGATAGCCGGCCGCACCGCCTCTAGCTCCTCATCAGCCTCCTGCTGCCAGGTGCGCAGCTGGTCCAGGTTCAGCCTAGGATACCAGGCTCGAACGAACTCCAGCGCCCGCCGGGCGCCACACCGAGCTGCAGAAGCCTTCCAAGACTTGAAGCGGCCAATTGCCACCTCCAGCCAGTCGGTAGTATGATTGGGGGTGCGGGGAATCACCTCGCCGGGCTAGAGGGCGGTCAGCACTTGCGCTCCGGCACGCTGAAGGCGGCGGAGCATGCGGTAGGCCGGCTGAAGCCGGGCTTGAATCGCTAGAAGCTGCTCTTCAAGCGTTCGGTTGGCACCCGGTGGAATCTCGGCCCCAGTCTAGCATCGGGCCTCGCTGTGAGCTTCGATGGCCTGGTTGGCGGCAACAGAGTAGCCGGGAAAGTATTCTGCGCAAAGAAGAAAGAAATAAAGCAAGTCAGAGGACTGATCAGATGACGATGATGGGCAAAGGGACGAAGAGGAAGGCGGCCTACCGTTGATCAGATCCTCAACCCGGCTATAGCCCTCGCTCAGTGCCTGCCTCGCCTCGGCCCAGCTCGTCGCCTCTGTCTCATACTCGGCTTTGAGGGCGGCCTCGCTATCCTGCGCCGCCTTCAAGGCTGCCTTGTGGTTCTCCTCCTGGTCGACCAGCTTCTTGGCCAGGCGATCACGCTCCTGGGTCAAGGCGCTGCACTCGGTCTCCTTGGCACGAAGGGCGTTCTGAGCTATGCCGAGCTGCTCCCTCAAGTCGGCGTTGGCCCCTGCAGACGTAAAGAAGAAGAAGATGAGGAAGAAGTCGTCAAGAAAGATCCAACCCGACTGCTCAACAGTCGGCCCGCATCTCGAGGACTACACCCAGTGGGTGCGCTGACGCGCCCCCACATGAGATAGAAAAATAAAAACATTTACTCCAGCTCTCCGTCAGATCGGCGGCCTTCTGGCCCATCTCCCGGGTCTGGGAGTTGAAGGCAGCAACATGGAGGTTGTGATAGTCCTGCGAATAAAACGAAGGCGCAAACAAGAACAAGCCATTAAAACCAAAGCCTTCTGAGAAGTTCCAAGCTGCCTGCTCAGCAGCCGGCTCGGAACTCGGGGACTACACCCAGTGGGTGCGCTGACACGCCCCCACGGAAGAAATCAAGAAAACTTACACGGATGGACGACCGCGTCGCGAGAAACTCTTGGGTGCACTGCTTCAGCGATGCAGCCTGGGACTGAAGCCGGCTCCGAATGTCTTGCGCGGCTACATTCAGCACGGCCGTCCCGCCGCCCGGCGTCCATCCCGACGAACTGACGCTGGCCATCTCCAGGTCATGAGACAATGAGCTGGAACCCGCATCCCTCTGCGGCTCCGGCTTGGAAGTCGCCTTGCCCGTACGACGATGAGTCTCCGAGAGGACTACGAGATCTTCCCCCACGGCCGGGTCGCCTCCCGTCGGCTGTGCTGGCGGCACCCCCGATTGGCCGCCTTGGCTCGTCCCGGGGCGGCACCACTTCCTGGACGGCTAATTCCGGGATGACTACTTCGCCCCCTCCCTCTCCATTGCCGGCTGGTCACGGTCGGTTTCCTCTGGCGGGGGCGCCGAGGTTTCGGGGGCCATGGTGCGGAGGGGGATAATGAGTTGCGGAGGCTGGTTACGCAGGGCCTTCGCCGCCCTCTCCGCAGGCGCGGCCTCAGCTTGGGCCCTGGCTGCCACGTCGGTCCGCGTCTCCGCCGACTCTGCCGTCGTCTCCTGGGCCGCCCTTGCAGCGGCCGCCCTCTTCTCCTCCGCCTCCTGCTCCTCCCGCGCCTCTCACGCGTTCCGCTCCGTCGCCGCCTGGAGCTTGGCACGGGGGTCCACACGGCGGGAGCTTGAGGATCCTCCCGCCCCTCCGACTATGGAGGCGACCGAGGTCCACTCAAGAGTGAGCGGGGCCATGTTTAGTAAAATGATAAAGGCTTAGAGGGATGCCGGCCGAAGAGAAGAAAGAAGAAAAACATGCGAGAGTTAACACTTACGTCGAAACCGCTTGCGGCTACTTCACCGCCTTGCGGAAGCGGGCTGCCTTCACGGCCGCCTCGTCTCATTTTGTCGCCGCTGCGGTACCCTTGGGCTTCTTCGGCCGACTGCCGAAGAGGGACGACGCCGCCCGACGTTTCCGCATGCTGCCTCGGGCAGCCGGCCCGGCGGATGAGCCTCCGCCTTGATGGTCGGACGCCGGCTGGCGGCGCGGAATCGGCTCGGCCTCGTCGTCGTCCGGCCAGTCCTCGAAGGTGGCGGAGGTCCCAGAGCCGCCTGCCTCACCTCCTCCCCCCACGGCGTTGTCTTCCAAGGCGGACGCTCCCAAGTCGGGTCGTCAAAGTCA
This sequence comes from Triticum dicoccoides, assembly GCF_002162155.2. Classification (NCBI taxonomy): domain Eukaryota; kingdom Viridiplantae; phylum Streptophyta; class Magnoliopsida; order Poales; family Poaceae; genus Triticum; species Triticum dicoccoides. The sequence goes on from NC_041391.1 coordinate 686,268,518, forward strand.
TCCGCCGCGCGGTTGGGAGCGAACTCGCGTTCCGCCCCCGCGGTCCCGGCCGGTTGATGAAGGAGGGGATTCTGATTAAAAGAAGAAAAAGCCGACTGGTCGAAAGTCGGTCAGAAAAGAAAACTCGGCAACGAAGAAAGGGAAGAAAGAAAGAAAGTCTACCATGGGTGGTGGATTGGCGCGAGAATACGGCGCCTTGCCATACTACCAGTATTCGGTGAGCTTGTAGTTGGCGATGTAGTTCACCATGTAAGATACCTCGTCGTGAGGCATCTCCCTGGTGCTGAGTCGGCATGGGTCGAAGCGGCCGCTCATCTGGCTTATCAGATGAGGGCGGCCTTGGAGTGGGAGCACCCGGCGCTCCACGAAGGCGGCAATCAGATCGGGCCCGGTCAGGCCCTCCGACTGGATCAGCATCCGAAGCCAGGCAACAGCGCCAGGGCCAGCCGGCGTCAACGACCCGGCCCGATAGGACCACGACGGCTGCCTCCCAGCCGGTGGGCCGGCTATGTAAGACGGCAGGTTGACGTAGTCGCCCTGCAAGGCGACGTTCTTCACGTAAAAATAGGACTTTTGCCAAAGCTTCACCGATTGGATCAGCGCAATGGCCGGGAACGGGTTGTCGGCAGTCGTCCGCCGCATGGCGATGACGGCGCCACATGGAGCCAGTACGCCCGCGATGACGGTGTCGAGCTTGGACTGGAAGAACTCCCTGTTGGGGAACGTTGCAGAAAACAAAAATTTTCCTACTCGTTTCACCAAGATCATCTAGGAGTTCATCTAGCAACGAGTGATTAGATGCATCTACATACCTTTGTAGATCGCGAGCGGAAGCGTTCAAAAGAACGGTGATGATGTAGTCGTACTCGACGTGATCCAAATCACCGATGACCAGCGCCGAACGGACGGCACCTCCGCGTTCAACACACGTACGGAACAGCCACGTCTCCTCCTTCTTGATCCAGCAAGGGAGGGAGGAGAGGTTGAGGGAGATGGCACCAGCAGCAGCACGACGGCGTGGTGTTGATGGAGCTGCAGTACTCCGGCAGAGCTTCGCTAAGCACTATGGAGGTGGAGGAGGTGTTGGGGAGGGAGAAGGAGGCAACCAAAGGCCAAGGCGTTCAGGTATGAAGTCCCTCCTCTCCCCCCACTATATATAGGAGGGCCAAGGGGGGTGGCCGGCCCTAGGAGATCCAATCTCCTAGGGGGTGCGGCGGCCAAGGGGGTTTCCCTTCCCCCCAAGGCACCTAGGAGGTGCCTTCCCCTCCTAGGACTCTTTCCCCCTCAAACCCTAGGCGCATGGGCCTATGTGGGGCTGGTGCCCTTGGCCCATTAGGCCAAGGCGCACCCCCTTACAGCCCATGTGGCCCCCCGGGACAGGTGGACCCACCCGGTGGACCCCCGGGACCCTTCCGGTGGTCCCGGTACAATACCGATAACCCCGAAACTTGTCCCGATGCCCGAAACAGGACTTCCCATATATAAATCTTTACCTCCGGACCATTCCGGAACTCCTCGTGACGTCCGGGATCTCATCCGGGACTCCGAACAACATTCGGGTTACTGCATATACATATCCCTACAACCCTAGCGTAACTGAACCTTAAGTGTGTAGACCCTACGGGTTCGGGAGACAAGCAGACATGACCGAGACGACTCTCCGGTCAGTAACCAACAGCGGGATCTGGATACCCATGTTGGCTCCCACATGCTCCACGATGATCTCATCGGATGAACCACGATGTCGAGGATTCTATCAACCCCGTACGCTATTCCCTTTGTCCATCGATATGTTACTTGCCCGAGATTCGATCGTCGGTATCCCAATACCTCGTTCAATCTCGTTACCGGCAAGTCACTTTACTCGTACCGTAATGCATGATCCCGTGACCAGACACTTGGTCACTCTGAGCTCATTATGATGATGCATTACCGAGTGGGCCCAGTGATACCTCTCCGTCATACGGAGTGACAAATCCCAGTCTTGATCCATGTCACCCAACAGACACTTTCGGAGATACCCGTAGTCTACCTTTATAGTCACCCAGTTATGTTGTGACGTTTGGCATACCAAAGCACTCCTACGGTATCCGGGAGTTACACGATCTCATGGTCTAAGGAAAAGATACTTGACATTGGAAAACTCTAGCAAACGAACTATACGATCTTGTGCTATGTTTAGGATTGGGTCTTGTCCATCACATCATTCTCCTAATGATGTGATCTCGTTATCAATGACATCCAGTGTCCATAGTCAGGAAACCATGACTATCTGTTGATCAACAAGCTAGTCAACTAGAGGCTCACTAGGGACATGTCGGTGTCTGTTATTCACACATGTATTACGATTTCCGGATAACACAATTATAGCATGAATAAAGACAATTATCATGAACAAGGAAATATAATAATAATGCTTTTATTATTGCCTCTAGGGCATATTTCCAACAGTCTCCCACTTGCACTAGAGTCAATAATCTAGTTACATTGTGATGAATCGAACACCCATGGAATTCTGGTGTTGATCATGTTTTGCTCTAGGGAGAGGTTTAGTCAACGGATCTGCTACATTCAGGTCCGTATGTACTTTACAAATCTCTATGTCTCCATCTTGAACATTTTCACGAATGGAGTTGAAGCGACGCTTGATGTGCCTTGTCTTCTTGTGAAACCTGGGCTCCTTGGCAAGTGCAATAGCTCCAGTGTTGTCACAGAAGAGGTTGATCGGCCCCGACGCATTGGGTATGACTCCTAGGTCGGTGATGAACTCCTTCACCCATATTGCTTCATGTGCTGCCTCCGAGGCTGCCATGTACTCCGCTTCACATGTAGATCCCGCCACGACGCTTTGCTTGCAACTGCACCAGCTTACTGCCCCACCATTCAAAATATACACGTATCCGGTTTGTGACTTAGAGTCATCCAGATCTGTGTCGAAGCTAGCATCGACGTAACCCTTTACGACGAGCTCTTCGTCACCTCCATAAACGAGAAACATTTCCTTAGTCCTTTTCAGGTACTTCAGGATATTCTTGACCGCTGTCCAGTGTTCCTTGCCGGGATTACTTTGGTACCTTCCTACCAAACTGACGGCAAGGTTAACATCAGGTCTGGTACACAGCATGGCATACATAATAGAACCTATGGCTGAGGCATAGGGGATGACGCTCATCTCTTCTATATCTTCTGCCGTGGTCGGACATTGAGCTGAGCTCAATTTCACACCTTGTAACACAGGCAAGAACCCTTTCTTGGATTGATCCATATTGAACTTCTTCAATATCTGCTTTGTGAAAGACCTATGAGGCGTCTCGATCTATCTCTATAGATTTTGATGCCTAATATATAAGCAGCTTCTCCAAGGTCCTTCATTGAAAAACTTTTATTCAAGTAGGCCTTGATGCTGTCCAAGAGTTCTATATCATTTCCCATCAACAGTATGTCATCTACATATAATATGAGAAATGCTACAGAGCTCCCACTCACTTTCTTGTAAACGCAGGCTTCTCCATAAGTCTGTGTAAACCCAAACGCTTTGATCATCTCATCAAAGCGAATGTTCCAACTCCGAGATGCTTGCACCAGCCCATAAATCGAGCGTTGGAGCTTGCACACTTTGTCAGCATTCTTAGGATCGACAAAACCTTCCGGCTGCATCATATACAATTCTTCCTTAAGGAAACCATTAAGGAATGCCGTTTTGACGTCCATTTGCCATATTTCGTAATCATAGAATGCGACAATTGCTAACATGATTCGGACGGACTTCAGCTTCGCTACCGGTGAGAAAGTCTCATCGTAGTCAACCCCTTGAACTTGTCGATAACCCTTAGCGACAAGCCGAGCTTTATAGATGGTCACATTACCATCCGCGTCTGTCTTCTTCTTAAAGATCCATTTATTTTCTATGGCTCGCCGTTCAATGGGCAAGTCAGTCAAAGTCCATACTTCGTTTTCATACATGGATCCTATCTCGGATTTCATGGCTTCTAGCCATTTGTCGGAATCCGGTCCCGCCATCACTTCTTCATAGTTCGAAGGTTCACCGTTGTCCAACAACATGATTTCCAAGACAGGGTTGCCGTACCACTCTGGTGCGGAACGTGTCCTTGTGGACCTTCGAATTTCAGTAAGAGCTTGATCAGAAGTATCTTGATCATTATCATTAACTTCCTCTCTAGTCGGTGCTGGCACCTCAGGAACATTTTCTTGAGTTGCGCCATTTTCCGGTTCAAGAGGCAATACTTCATCAAACTCTACTTTCCTCCCACTTACTTCTTTCGAGAGAAACTCTTTCTCCAGAAAGGACCCATTCTTGGCAACAAAGATCTTGCCTTCGGATCTGAGGTAGAAGGTGTACCCAATAGTTTCTTTTGGGTACCCTATGAAGACGCATTTTTCCGATTTGGGTTCGAGCTTTTCAGGTTGAAGTTTCTTGACATAAGCATCGCATCCCAAAACTTTTAGAAACGACAGCTTAGGTTTCTTCCCAAACCATAATTCATACGGTGTCGTCTCAACGGATTTCGACGGAGCCCTATTTAAAGTGAATGCGGCAGTCTCTAAAGCATAGCCCCAAAAAGAAAGCGGTAAATCGGTAAGAGACATCATAGATCGCACCATATCTAACAGAGTGCGATTACGACGTTCGGACACACCATTACGCTGAGGTGTTCCAGGCGGCGTGAGTTGTGAAACTATTCCACATTTTCTTAAGTGTGCCCCAAACTCGTGACTCAAGTATTCTCCTCCACGATCTGATCGTAGAAACTTGATTTTCCTATCACGTTGATTTTCAACCTCACTCTGAAATTCCTTGAACTTTTCAAAGGTTTCAGACTTGTGTTTCATTAAGTAGATATACCCATACCTACTTAAATCATCAGTGAGAGTGAGAACATAACGATAGCCACCGCGAGCCTCAACACTCATTGGACCGCACACATCGGTATGTATGATTTCCAATAAGTCGGTTGCTCGCTCCATTGTTCCTGAGAACGGAGTCTTGGTCATTTTACCCATAAGGCATGGTTCGCACGTGTCAAATGATTCATAATCAAGAGACTCTAAAAGTCCATCAGCATGGAGCTTCTTCATGCGTTCGACACCTATGTGACCAAGGCGGCAGTGCCACAAGTATGTGGGACTATCATTATTAACCTTACTTCTTTTGGTACTCACATTATGAATATGTGTAGCATCACGTTCGAGATTCATAAAAAATAAACCATTCACCATAGGAGCATGACCATAAAACATATCTCTCATAAAAATGGAACAACCATTATTCTCAGATTTAAAAGAGTAGCCATCTCGAATTAAACGAGATCCCGATACAATGTTCATGCTCAAAGCTGGCACTAAATAACAATTATTAAGGTTTAAAACTAATCCCGAAGGGAGATGCAGAGGTAGCGTGCCGATGGCGATCACATTGACCTTGGAACCATTCCCGACGCGCATCGTCACCTCGTCCTTTGCCAGTTTCCGCTTATTCCGCAGCCCCTGCTTTGAGTTACAAATGTGAGCAACTGCACCGGTATCAAATACCCAGGAGCCACTACGGGCACTAGTAAGGTACACATCAATTACATGTATATCACATATACCTTTGGTTTTGCCGGCCTTCTTATCCGCTAAGTACTTAGGGCAGTTCCGCTTCCAGTGACCGCTTCCCTTGCAATAAAAGCACTCAGTCTCGGGCTTGGGTCCATTCTTTGGCTTCTTCCCGGCAGCTTGCTTGCCGGGCGCGGCAACCCCCTTGCCGTCCTTCTTGAAGTTCTTTTTACCCTTGCCTTTCTTGAACTTAGTGGTTTTATTGACCATCAACACTTGATGTTCTTTCCTGACTTCTACCTCTGCCGATTTCAGCATAGCAAATACTTCAGGAATGGTCTTTTCCATCCCCTGCATATTGAAGTTCATCACAAAGCTCTTGTAGCTTGGTGGAAGCGACTGGAGGATTCTGTCAATGACCGCATCATCCGGGAGATTAACTCCCAGCTGAGTCAAGCGGTTATGCAACCCAGACATAGTGAGTATGTGCTCACTGACAGAACTGTTTTCCTCCATCTTACAGCTGAAGAATTTGTCGGAGACTTCATATATCTCGACCCGGGCATGAGCTTGGAAAACCATTTTCAGCTCTTCGAACATCTCATATGCTCCATGTCTCTCAAAACGCTTTTGGAGCCCCGGCTCTAGGCTGTAAAGCATGCCGCACTGAACGAGGGAGTAGTCATCGAAACGTGCCTGCCAAGCGTTCATAACATCTTGTTCTGCAGGGAGAACGGGTGCGTCACCAAGCGGTGCTTGTAGGACATAATCTTTCTTGGCAGCTATGAGGATGATCCTCAGGTTCCGGACCCAGTTCGTATAGTTGCTGCCATCGTCTTTCAGCTTAGTTTTCTCTAGGAACGCGTTGAAGTTGAGGACTACGTTGGCCATTTGATCTACAAGACATATTGCAAAGATTTTAGACTAAGTTCATGATAATTAAGTTCAACTAATCAAATTATTAGTGAACTCCCATTTAGATTAGACATCCCTCTAGTCATCTAAGTATTACATGATCCGAGTTAAACTAGACCGTGTCCGATCATCACGTGAGACGGACTAGTCAACATCGGTGAACATCTTTATGTTGATCGTATCTTCTATACGACTCATGCTCGACCTTTCGGTCTTCCGTATTCCGAGGCCATGTCTATACATGCTAGGCTCGTCAAGTCAACCTAACTGTTTGCATGTGTAAATCTGTCTTACACCCGTTGTATTTGAACGTCTGAATAAAACACCCGATCATCACGTGGTGTTTTGAAACAGCGAACTGTCGCAACGGTGCACAGTTAGGGGGAACACTTCTTGAATTTATTGTGAGGGATCATCTTATTTACTACTGTCGTTCTAAGTAAACAAGATGCAAAACATGATAAACATCACATGCAATCAAATAATAAACGTGACATGATATGGCCAATATCACATAGCTCCTTTGATCTCCATCTTGGGGCTCCATGATCATCTTGTCACCGGCTTGACACCATGATCTCCATCATCATGATCTCCATCATCGTGTCTCCATGAAGTTGCTCGCCAACTATTACTTCTACTACTATGGCTAACGCGTTTAGCAATAAAGTAAAGTAATTTACATGGCGTTTCTCGATGACACGTAGGTCATTAAAAGAATAAAGACAACTCCTATGGCTCCTGCCGGTTGTCATACTCATCGACATGCAAGTCGTGAATCCTATTACAATAGCATGAACATCTCATACATCACATATAGATCATTCATCATTCATCACAACTTTGGCCATATCATATCACAAACCACTTGCTGCAAAAACAAGTTAGACGTCCTCTAATTGTTGTTGCAAGTTTTACGTGGCTGAATTAGGGTTCTAGCAAGAACGTTTTCTTACCTACGTTAAAGCCACAACGTGATTTGTCAACTTCTATTTACCCTTCATAAGGACCCTGTTCATCGATTCCGCTCCAACTAAAGTAGGAGAGACAGACACCCGCCAGCCACCTTATGCAACTAGTGCATGTTAGTCGGTGGAACCGGTCTCACGTAAGCGTACGTGTAAGGTTGGTCCGGGCCGCTTCATCCTACAATACCGCTGAAGCAAGAAAGGACTAGTAACGGCAAGAAAGTTGACAAATCTATGCCCACAACAAATTGTGTTTACTCGCGCAAGAAGAACTACGCATAGACCTAGCTCTGATACCACTGTTGGGGAACGTTGCAGAAAACAAAAATTTTCCTACTCGTTTCACCAAGATCATCTAGGAGTTCATCTAGCAACGAGTTATTAGATGCATCTACATACCTTTGTAGATCGCGAGCGGAAGCGTTCAAAAGAACGGTGATGATGTAGTCGTACTCGACGTGATCCAAATCACCGATGACCAGCACCGAACGGACGGCACCTCCGCGTTCAACACACGTACGGAACAGCCACGTCTCCTCCTTCTTGATCCAGCAAGGGAGGGAGGAGAGGTTGAGGGAGATGGCACCAGCAGCAGCACGACGGCGTGGTGTTGATGGAGCTGCAGTACTCCGGCAGAGCTTCGCTAAGCACTATGGAGGTGGAGGAGGTGTTGGGGAGGGAGAAGGAGGCAACCAAAGGCCAAGGCGTTCAGGTATGAAGTCCCTCCTCTCCCCCCACTATATATAGGAGGGACAAGGGGGGTGGCTAGCCCTAGGAGATCCAATCTCCTAGGGGGTGCGGCGGCCAAGGGGGTTTCCCTCCCCCCCAAGGCACCTAGGAGGTACCTTCCCCTCCTAGGACTCTTTCCCCCTCAAACCCTAGGCGCATGGGCCTATGTGGGGCTGGTGCCCTTGGCCCATTAGGCCAAGGCGCACCCCCTTACAGCCCATGTGGCCCCCCGGGACAGGTGGACCCACCCGGTGGACCCCCGGGACCCTTCCGGTGGTCCCGGTACAATACCGATAACCCCGAAACTTGTCCCGATGCCCGAAACAGGACTTCCCATATATAAATATTTACCTCCGGACCATTCCGGAACTCCTCGTGACGTCCGGGATCTCATCTGGGACTCCGAACAACATTCAGGTTACTGCATATACATATCCCTACAACCCTAGCGTAACTGAACCTTAAGTGTGTAGACCCTACGGGTTCGGGAGACAAGCAGACATGACCGAGACGACTCTCCGGTCAATAACCAACAGCGGGATCTGGATACCCATGTTGGCTCCCACATGCTCCACGATGATCTCATCGGATGAACCACGATGTCGAGGATTCTATCAACCCCGTACGCTATTCCCTTTGTCCATCGATATGTTACTTGCCCGAGATTCGATCGTCGGTATCCCAATACCTCGTTCAATCTCGTTACCGGCAAGTCACTTTACTCGTACCGTAATGCATGATCCCGTGACCAGACACTTGGTCACTCTGAGCTCATTATGATGATGCATTACCGAGTGGGCCCAGTGATACCTCTCCGTCATACGGAGTGACAAATCCCAGTCTTGATCCATGTCACCCAACAGACACTTTCGGAGATACCCGTAGTCTACCTTTATAGTCACCCAGTTACGTTGTGACGTTTGGCATACCCAAAGCACTCCTACGGTATCCGGGAGTTACACGATCTCATGGTCTAAGGAAAAGATACTTGACATTGGAAAACTCTAGCAAACGAACTATACGATCTTGTGCTATGTTTAGGATTGGGTCTTGTCCATCACATCATTCTCCTAATGATGTGATCTCGTTATCAATGACATCCAGTGTCCATAGTCAGGAAACCATGACTATCTGTTGATCAACGAGCTAGTTAACTAGAGGCTCACTAGGGACATGTCGGTGTCTGTTATTCACACATGTATTACGATTTCCGGATAACACAATTATAGCATGAATAAAGACAATTATCATGAACAAGGAAATATAATAATAATGCTTTTGTTATTGCCTCTAGGGCATATTTCCAACACTCCCCCCATAGCTCCATGGTGGGGGGGGGACGCCGAGGAAGCCTTCGCACAAGGTGATGAAGGCCGACAGCAGCACCACCGTGTTTGGAGTGAGGTGGTGCGGCTGGAGATGGTAGAACTCGAGAAACGAGCGGAAGAAGCCGCTCGCGGGAAGGCCGACGCCGCGCAGGCAGTGCGAGCGAAAGATCACCTGCTCGCCCTCCTCCGGCGCCGGCGAGATCTCCCCCTCCGGCGCAAGCCGGACCTGCACGTACTCCTTGCCCAGCAATCGTCGCGTCTTGCGGAGGAAATCAATGTGGTCTTCATGGACGATGGAGCCGTCCCAATTGCTTGATGTTGGCGCCATGAGGACGGAAAGGCGCTAGGCGACGCACGCGGCGGAGGACGCCCGGGTTGGCAGCGACAAAGCTGCAGCATGCCAAGGAGCATGGCGGAGCGGTGGCGCGGCGGAGAGTTGCCGCTGCGGCGGCAAAGAAGAAAAAGAAGGAGAGAGGTGGAGCAGGGGGAAGCGCGTGTGCGTCAGCCGCTCTCTCCCTCCCCCTACTTATAGCCTCGCGCGGCGAGGCCAAGGAGGCGAGGCGTGGGGGGATGTGGGATTAACGGCGCCCACTCCCCCACGTCCCGCTATTATCGCGCCATAACGGCGTGCGGAAACCGCCACCGGAAGGCGAGCGACCAGATCGGGCCACAAAGGATCCTCGCTTGGGCCGAGGTGTGGTAGTGGCGGGCCCCGGTCTGCAATGGCGTCCCGTCAGGCGCGTGGGCTGGCAGGCCCTCCTAGCCAGAGGGTGCCACATGGCGCACGGGCAGCGGGCGGTCAGCCCGCAGCTTGGCCAGCGCGGCAACTGGTTCTCGCCTTCGGGTTTCGAGGGAGACTTCGCCAAGAAGGCAATCATAAAGTAATGTCGGCTCCTAGCTGCCGGCTCTTCGGGGTAGGAAGCTGATTGGGCTTCTAGTTCCCTTCGCAGCCACGAAGCACAATCAGCTTTGGGGACTACTGTCGGAGTAAATGACCACGGGTAGCCTAGCCGGCTCCCCCTGGCTCTTGAAAAAATAATGAGGCTGATCAAGCCATCGAGCATCCGAGATGCGGGGCCGCCTTCCTCCGGCCGGCTATCCCCTCGGCCGGCTACCGGAGGGCGGCCCGACCCAGAACCCACCTAAAGAAAGCCGCGAGAGGGCCGACTCCAGAAAGCCGGCCATCACATGGCCGACTCCAGGAAGCCGGCCACCATATGGCCGACTCCCAGAAGCCAGCCCCCAATAGGCGGCCCAGATCGGGCCCTCGAAGTTTGTACCAACATAATGGCGATGAGACGGGGCGTGGCGACAGTGAAGCGCGCCGCCCCCGAATCCCGGGGTCGCATGGCTACAGTACGACATACGGGGCTGCCATGACCCGTCCGGCATGGCACTGTTGCCATGCTGACCATGACGTCACCCAAGACGGGCCTATAGTACGGCCCACAGGCAGAGGGCCTCTTTGGTCAGAGAGACATCCGAAGGCGGCCACGCGCCCCCTAGTCGGCCAGGGATGAAGCCGGCTCTCCTCAGCCGGCTCATTCCCTCCCTCAAAGAATGAGCCTCATTAAGGAGACAAGACAATGTGAGGCTACAGTGAGCGCCCGCAAGGCGGCGGCCCTGTAGCCACGCTTACCTCGACCAAGCCCTCGTCATCAAGAGCGGGGCAACAGTAACCAGCCCCCGACAAGACCCCCAAGCGGTGGGGCCTATCTGTCTACCAGGAGGCCGGCAGCCGGCGAGGCCCGCCAGTCGGCTGGCCCCAGCGGTCGGCGGAGAAGCCGACAGGTGTAGACACTGACGACTGGGCCTAGGCCCAGCCGGATTACCATTGTACCCCTGGGGGTAGGCCTATATAAACCCCCCGGGGCACCCATGCAAAGGGTTGGACTTTGATAGTTTTAGACACTACTTGGAGAGGAAAAGAGAGCTAGCCTTGCCCCTTCTTCCTCCTCTCACCGAACAGCTCAAGGAGCCTCTTGTAGCTACTTGTTGATCTAGTGATCATGCGGAGACCCCGCAGAGCAGGACTAGGGGTGTTATCTCCACGGAGAGCCCCTAACCTGGGTAAGATTCACCGGCGTGCATATCTTCGCCTTATCCCGTTTCCAGGCACCGACGACGTCTTATTGGCTCCCACAATGATAAGCCACCCGTTGGCATATGTTGCACCAACCACCCGACACGATTCCCAATCCCCTCCACTCGGATTGGATCCGAGAAGATCAACAGGTATTGGGCTATCTGTTGAACAATCTGACAAATGAAGTACTAGTGCAGGTCACCTTCATTGATCATGCACATGAGCTCTGGGCCGCACTAGCGGGGATGTTTTCCTCGCAGTCGCTGTCCAGGGTGAATAACGTCCGCATTGCGCTCTCTCATGCACAGAAGGGAACGCAGTCCGTGGCGACGTACTTCGCATATATGCAGTCGCTGGCGGACGAACTTGCAGCTGCGGGCAAGCCACTTCAAGATGGCGAGCTAGTCTCCTACATCCTCGCCGGCCTCGACATGGAGTACCAGCCCCTCGTCTCCGCCCTGGACGCGTGCATACAGCCGGTCACCATCGACGAGCTCTTCTCTCAGATGAGCAACTTCGACCAGCGTGTTGCGCTCTTCCAGGGGAACGACGGCTTCAAGTCATCGGCGAATGTTGCCACTCACGGCCGTGGTGGTGGCGGTGGAGGATCACGCTACCGCGGCCCACCGCGGAAGGGCAAAACCAGCAAAGGCGGCAACTTCAACTTCAACAGCAACTCCCGCGGCCCCGACAACAACAACGGCAGTGGGCGGCCCTCCTACACCAACTCCAAGGGCCGTCGCAACTCCCCCAAGTCACGTCCTGACACCATCCAGTGTCAAATCTGTGGAAAACCGGGGCACTCAGCAAAGGATTGCTGGTATCGCTTCGAAGAAGATGAAGACTCGTCCCAAGATGAGAAAGTTGCTGGCGGGGCAGAGGCCTCGTATGGAGTCGACACCAATTGGTATGTTGATAGTGGTGCTACAAACCACATCACCGGTGAGTTGGAGAAGGTCACCATGAGGGAGAAATACCACGGCCCGGAGCAAGTCCACGCCGCCAATGGAGAAGGTATGAGAATTAGTCATATTGGTCATTCAATTATTAAAACCCCTCACCGAAAAATCCATCTTAGAAAAATATTGCATGTCCCTAGAGCTTCCATGAATCTCCTTTTAGTTCATCGCATTGCCATTGATAACCATGTCTTTCTTGAGTTTCACCCCTATTTCTTTTTGATCCGAGATCAGGTCACGAAGAAAATCCTCTATCGAGGTAGATGCGTTCGAGGGCTATATCCGTTGATTCCCGAGCTTAGGAGATTCAATAAAACAACATGTGCGGTCACCAAGTTATCTTCAACCCGGTGGCATGATCGTCTAGGGCATGCATCTTTTTCTTTAGTAGAACGAGTGCTTAGGAAAATTAAGCTCCCATATGTTGGAGAGCGTAATGTCGAAATAGTTTGTGATTCTTGCCAAAGAGCTAAAAGTCATCAGTTGCCATACCCTATTTCTACAAGTATTTCTACTAAACCATTGCAACTTATTTTCTCTGATGTTTGGGGTCCTGCCCCATCTTCTGTTGGTAGACATACTTACTACGTAAGTTTCCTTGATGACTATAGTAAATTCTCTTGGATCTACCTACTTAAAAAGTGATCCGATGTTTTTCAAGTCTTTCAAAATTTTCAAGCACTCGTTGAAAGAAAATTTGATAGCAAGATCATTGTTGTCCAATCCGACTGGGGAGGGGAATACGAAAAGTTGAATTCCTTCTTCCAAAAACTTGGTATCTCTCACCACGTGTCATGCCTACATGCTCACCAACAGAATGGGTCTGCTGAACGCAAACACCGTCATATCGTAGAGGTTGGTCTCTCCCTCTTAGCCGGCGCATCCATGCCCTTGAAATTCTGGGATGAGGCTTTCCTCACCGCCGTGCACATCATAAACATGTTACCTAGTCGTGTCATTAATAATGAAACGCCTATGGAACGTCTTCTTCACGCCAAACCTGCCTATACCACTCTCCGCGTGTTTGGGTGCGCCTGTTGGCCAAATCTGCGCCCATACAATAAGCGTAAGCTCATGTTTCGGTCCAAACAATGTGTCTTCATAGGGTATAGTTCTCAACACAAAGGTGTCAAATGTCTTGATGTATCTACTGGCCGAATGTATATCTCTCGTGATGTAGTTTTTGATGAAACAAAATTTCCGTTTTCTGATCTACATCCTAATGCCGGTGCCCTTCTACGCCAAGAAATTCTTCTTCTCCCATCTCACCTAACCGGTGCTGATCCACGGGGAAATAATTGTGATGATTCAATATTGACTAACCCTCATAACACCAGTTTGGCTGAGTTTTGTGGTGAAACAAGGCAAGAAAATGGCCAAGAAATCGTGCAAAACGGTGAAGAAATCACCCTAAACAGGCAATATTTGATGTGTCCAGCTCCAGGGAGCATATCCCCCTCGGGATCGTCACCGCTATAGACTGTAGCGCAATCTTCTGTTGGATCCGTGCCGCAGCAGGGAACCTGCGCCTCAGGTTTAGTGCCAGCCGGCAGCGACCGTGCGGGCGCACCAGGTGACAGCCGCGTCAGCAGCAGCAGCGGCCCCGCCTCGGGCGCGGGCGCACCAGGCGACAACCGCGACCGTGTCAGCAGCGGCGGCCACGCCTCTGCCACGCGGGCCTCTCCCGTTCGCCAAGCAGTGGACGCTGGGCCGCGCCAATCAGCGCCAGCCACTGGGCCTCCTCTGAGCCGGTGGCCCACGGGAGTGGACCGTTGCTATGCGCGTCGTTCCACCGGTCGGCCTGATTCCCTCATCGGCTCGGGATCCAGCGCAGATCCTGGTCGGCCAGTGTCATCATCGCCTCCTGACGAGCTGCTGGCAGGGCCCCGGTCCGGATCTTCTGCGCCGGATCACAACCTGTCTTCATCAGCTAAAGCCGCAGAAGATCCCGTGGACAGATCTGGTGCAGGATCCGAGGCGGCTGATGGATTTTCTGTGCATCCAGCGGCTGCACCTGCTTCACAAACACGTACACATCTTCAAAAAGGGGTAATTAAACCTGTCAATTATAAGCACATTACCAAGTTGGGCATGGCATGTACCACAGGTGAACCGACTTCGTTGCAAGAAGCATTTGATGATTTGAAGTGGAAAAGGGCTATGGAAGAAGAATAGATGGCTCTTCAGAAGAACAAAACATGGCATCTGGTTCTCCCAAAGCAAGGTAAAAATTTGATAGATTGCAAATGGGTATTCAGAATCAAGAGAAAATCTGATGGAATAATAGATCGCTATAAAGCTAGACTGGTTGCAAAAGGTTTTAAACAAAGGCATGGCATAGACTATGAAGATACCTTTAGTCCAGTCGTGAAAATTGCTACCATTCGTCTTGTTCTGTCTATTACTGTTTCAAGAGGATGGAGTCTCAGGCAACTAGACGTAGAGAACACGTTCCTCCATGGTGTTCTGGAAGAAGAGGTTTACATGAAACAACCTCCTGGGTTTGAAAACAGAAAGTTTTCCTCTCATGTCTGCAGGCTTGATAAGGCCATCTATGGGTTGAAGCAAGCTCCTAGAGCATGGTATTCCAGGCTTAGTCATAAACTGCAAGCTCTTGGTTTCATTCCTTCTAAGTCTGACACTTCCCTGTTTATATACAATAAGTCAAATACATCTATATTTGTACTTATTTATGTGGATGATATAATTGTTACAAGTTCATCTGATGAGGCAGTGGCAGGACTACTAAAGGATTTGAGTGCTGAGTTTGCTTTGAAGGATCTTGGAGACTTGCATTTCTTCTTAGGGATTGAAGTCAAGAAACATGGTAATGATCTTCATCTCTCTCAAGAAAAGTATGCTACTGACCTAGTCAAACGAGTAGGGTTGCAAGGTTGCAAACCATCACCCACTCCTTTATCTAGTTCAGAAAAGTTGTCACTTATAGAAGGAGATCCCTTGAATCAAGAGGATAGCACAAACTACAGAAGTCTGGTAGGTGCACTCCAATATTTGACGCTCACAAGGCCAGATATTTCATTTGCTGTTAATAAAGTATGTCAGTTTCTTCATGCTCCTACAACAGTTCATTGGACTGCAGCCAAACGCATAGTCAGATATATCAAAAATACTCTGAACACTGGTCTTACTTTTAGTAAGTCTCCATCAACTCTGGTTAGTGCTTTTTCTGACTCTGACTGGGCAGGATGTCTGGATGATAGACGGTCTACAGGTGGATTCGCAATCTTCTTTGGACCAAATCTTATATCTTGGTGTGCCAAGAAACAAGCTACAGTATCCAGATCCAGTACAGAAGCAGAGTATAAAGCCTTAGCAAATGCAACAGTAGAAATTATATGGGTTCAGTCTTTACTTAGAGAGCTTGGCATAAGACGAATCCCTCCACCATGCTTGTGGTGTGATAATCTTGGTGCCACATATCTCTCTGCGAATCCAGTTTTTCATGCCAGAACAAAACATGTAGAGATTGATTTCCACTTTGTCAGAGAACGTGTTGCTAACAAACAATTGGAAATCCGGTTTGTTCATTCCAGAGACCAGCTTGCAGATGGGTTTACCAAAGCATTACCTACACGGAGTTTTGAAGAGTTTACACGTAATCTCAACTTGTCCAAGTTGTGATTAAGGGAGGGTGTTAAACCTCACGTTATGCATCATGTCTCGAGGACTTGTGTCACGTAGGCGTCGGTAGGAGGTAGCTAGGAGATAGTTGAGATTCTCTCTTAACCGCATGTACTTATCTCTATCTCTTATTTCTTCCTTGCTACTCAAGATGTAATCTCTCCCAACTACTTGTATGCATATCCAGGGATAAGCCCCTGTCTATATAACAGGCAGGCGCTACCCCGATTAGGGTACGACGCTTCACGCATTCGCACACATGCTACTGCTATTATTTGTTACTTCAGTTCGGTTGCTTGATGTTCAGCGCCGGCGGAGTTCAAACCTATGGTTCAGGATAAGAAAGAAGTCACAAATGCATGGCACTTCAAATATGATTGCCTCTGCTGTTTGTACTCCTGAAGACCTACATGGAAAGATCGACAAAATCACCCGGCCGTCCAGGTACAGGATAGGCGAACTTGGCATCACACTGGAGAAATTTCTCACCCACCCCCCTAAACCGAAGGACGTACCAAAGCATCTGAAGTGTGGGAAACCTAAAATGTATACCTCCGTTGGTCGCCGCCGGCGGGCGGCGTGCTTCAGCAGCCACGAATGCTTGCCGGAACGGATGATTGAACGGTGCCTCGGCGGAACGGCCGCAGTGCTGCCTCGCATTTTGCCGTCGGTCGGAAGCCTCTCGCTCTTCCTTTTTCCTTCTTGGGGGCGCAGTGCGACCAGCCTTTTTTTTCCCGTCTGAACACGATGGGCCGGCAGGCAGGCCCAGTTAATTTTTTTGTTTAAACTAAAGTCCCCTCCCTCCTCTTTCTGAAAAATAAAAAACAAATCAGCCAAAGAAAGAAATCACTAGTAGGGTTACCGACACTCCCCACCTTCTCGGACATTGACAAGTGATGCACTGCATCTGCGTTATTCACAATCTGAAAGTTTTTTTCCTTTTTTGTAGATTCTATTAGTCAAAACGTATTATCTCATGAACCATGGGTCCAAACCGTTGGATTTCTTGTGTCGAGATCGTTAAAAGAAGATCTTTTGAAGATCTAACACTTGTAGGTTTTCAAAAAAAATTACGAAAAAACCAGAGAAAGCCAGATACTAAAAAGCAAAAAAAAGGCATAGCAAACAAAAAAGGAAATAAAAAAGAAAAAATTAATATGGCAACATATTTTTTTACAAAAAATAAGAAAAAACTAGATCCTGAAAACATGGGAAATACACTTCGGAACCCAGTTGTATATACACCCTATATGTTTTTCTAAAATAATAAAACCAAAGTCAAAATAATTTAGAAATTTTTTTAGAATAAACTTGACTTTCTTTCGCACTAGTACGTAAATTTTCACGAAAAAGAAACAACGTTGACTTCAGGGTAAAAAAAATTATTTGCATTTATAGGTCACTATTCACACTATTTTAGCTAAAAATTTGTCTCTTTTGAAAAAAAATCAAAGGAGGGTTTTCTTTTTGTGGAATTTTTCTCACAAGTACCATGGAAGGTCAAGTTTACTTCCACGATATTTTCAGAAAATTTTGACTCTTTACTCAATCATTACTATGTTTTTCATATAGAGTGTAGATACACCCACGAACCAAACGTCCGCGTCCCCGAAAACAGTTACCTCGTCCGTCGCTAGCGCCTCCTCCTCCATGTCTCCTTCCTTTATCGTAGCTGGGCAAAGCCAAACCGCTTGGTCAGCAGTGTTTTCCAAGCGCGGGCAGGCGGGCACCATAGGTCGTTGAGCGACAAAGGTTTTTGCGGGATGTGTGGCACAAAATGATCATTTTTTTAATCATGTCAAGCGCATAGCATGACTGCAAGCAAACGCGCACGCTGGCGCACTCTATTGGACTGGCTCACTCTAGTTAGATGATGTTTTTCCATCATGGCATGGAGCAGGCTACTCTACTTGTTTTGAAGTAATTTTTTCCTCCTAAAACCAACAATTACTACTATTTAAATTTTTTCACCATATTGAGTAAATGTTTCCAAAATTTTAAAATGTTGGTCAGCTTGAAAAATGTTATAGGATTAAATAATGTTCATGAATTTTAAAGTTATTAATTCAAAAAATGTTTTTGAAATTTTTTAAAAGTGCAAATCCAAAAATTGTTCATGAATTTTATATTTTTAGTTTTCAAAAAAAATTGTAGAATAAAAAAGTTGATGAACCTTTAAAATGTTCCTAAGTTTTTATAAAATGTTCGAAGATTAACAAATATTTGTACATTCAAAAAATATTCCTGAATTTAAAGAGTGTTTGTGAATTCGGAAACATTCACGAATTTTATAAAAATGGTCCCAAATTTAAAAAGTGTTCATGAATTCAAAAAATGGTTGCGATTTTTTTAAATGGTCTAAATTTCCAAAAAACTCTTCATGGATTCAGAAAATTATTATTGTAAAAAGTGTTCATGATTTGAAAAGTATTTGCAAATTTCAAAAAATGTTCACAAATTTGAAAATTGGAAAAAGAAAAATGGAAATAAAAAGCAGCAAAACCAGAAGAAAATCGGCAGAAAAGAGACATAGAAGAAAAGAAGAAAAATCGGTTCAGAGAAGGTTCTAAAACCATTGTAGTAGCACAGTTTTTCGCCAGGTGCACGATTGCGCAGTATTCCCTGTGTTATGTGGGGAATAGGATCCACCGGCATGCGAGCACAATTTTCTCGTGGGTTCATGGACCCAGTTTAGCATGCCCATCCGTGCTACTTCGGACGTTCGATGGCCACACGGTTGTTAGCCACAGCGGGGCACTACTCTAGAGGCGGTCAGCTCGATGGCTCTCTTGGTCATGCATGGTCACATGGTGGCGATACAACGGTGTGGTATAGGCACTCATCCTGCACTAGCGTCAATGGCGGTGCCTTGACTTCATCTAGATAAGTGGAGCCCCGTGGGATTAGTAGAGTTGCCCTTTTGTATTCAATGATGAGTAGAGACTAATCATGTTGTAGAAGGGCAAGTTATGGGTTGTGCAATCTCGATGTATTGATCGGTGCACCAGGCGCGTATATATAAGTACAGAGGTGGGCCACAACCTCAACTATACAAAGGAAACATGAGGTGGGCCCTACACACAAATATACACGTACACAATATACTGAACACAGTCGAAGCGGCGCCAATGACGCAGAGACTGGAACGGAAACTCCTCGAAGGTGGAAGTCGGCAGTCCCTTCGTCATCACATCGGCAAACTGCTGAGCGGTTGGCACATGGAGAACCCGCATGCGTCCAAGAGCCACCTGCTCGCGCACAAAGTGAATGTCCAGCTCGATGTGTTTAGTCCGGCGATGATGAACGGGGTTGGCGGAGAGGTACACCGCACAGACGTTGTCACAGTAGACAACCGTAGCCTGGGAGACATCGTGATGCAGCTCCTGAAGTAACTATCGTAACCAGGTGCACTCGGCGACAGGGTTGGCCACAGCTCGGTACTCAGCCTCCGCGCTAGAGCGCGAAACCGTGGGTTGTCGCTTGGACGACCACGAGACGAGTGAAGGTCCGAGGTAGACGCAGTAGCCAAAGGTGGACCGACGAGTATCGGGGCAGCCAGCCCAATCTGCATCGGAGTAGGGCACCATCTCCAGAGAAGTGGACGCCGTAAGTGTCAACCCGAGGGACATCGTGCCGTGGATGTAGCGAAGGATCCGCTTCACAAGAGTCCAATGAGAGTCACGAGGGGCGTGCATGTGGAGACACACCTGCTGTACAGCATACTGAAGATCCGGTCTGGTGAGAGTCAAATACTGTAGAGCGCCGACAATAGACCGGTAGAAAGGAGCATCCGACGCAGGCGAGCCCTCAAGAGCAGAGACCTTGGCCTTCGTGTCCACAGGAGTAGCAACAGGATGACAGTTGAGCATGCCGGCACGCTCAAGAAGCTCATGTGCATACTTCTGCTGATGAAGAAAGAAACCGTCCGGACGCCGAACGACCTCAATGCCAAGGAAATAATGTAGAGCACCCAGGTCCTTGATAGCAAACTCGTCACGCAGCCGGAGAGTAATCTGCTGAAGAACGGCTGCGAAGGAGGCTGTCAGGATAATGTCGTCGACGTAAAGCAACAAATATGCAGTCGTGTCACCGTGGCAATAGACAAACAGCGAGGCGTCCGAGCGAGTAACGCTGAAGCCCAGTGTCTGAAGAAACCCAGCGATCCGCTGGTACCAGGCGCGGGGTGCCTGCTTGAGCCCGTAAAGAGAGCGGGACAGCAGGCACACATGGCCGGGAAGTGAGGCGTCGACGAACCCGGTGGGTTGCTCACAATACACCTGATCCTCAAGATGGTCGTGGAGAAAGGCGTTGGAGACATCCATCTGGTGAACAGGCCAGCGGCGGGAGACGGCGAGCTGGAGGACGGTGCGGATCGTGCCCGGTTTGACAACCGGGGCAAACGTCTCAGTGAAGTCCACTCCAGCACGCTGGCGGAAACCGCGGACCACCCAGCGAGCCTTGTAGCGCTCGAGTGTACCGTCTGAGCGGGTCTTATGGCGAAAGACCCACTTGCCGGTGATGACGTTGGCGCGAGGAGGCCGTGGAACCAGGGTCCAGGTGCGGTTTCGTTGAAGAGCATCGAACTCTTCCTGCATCGCCGCAAGCTAGTGAGGATCACGGAGGGCGGCGCGAGCGGATGCAGGAATGGGCGACAGCTCCGCGGCGGAGGCGGCGAGGACGTATTCGTCGCGCGAGTACCAGAGGCTCGGACAATGAACGCCGGCGCGAGCGCGGGTGACTGGGCCAGACGGCGCCGCCGGCGGCCGGCGTCGTGGCCGGCGAGGTGGCCAGCGAGGGGGCCGGCGTCGGGGCCTGCGAGGGGGCCGGCGTCGGGGCCGGCGTCAGGGCCGGCGAGGTGGCGGGCTTAGAGGCCGCGGAGGAGGCGGCCGAGCCTGCAGCGCCCGATCCCGCGGCGCCCAAGTCGGGGGCGGCGGGTGAAGGCGGGGCGCCGGCTGCGCCGTCAGAGCCGGCCGAGGAGGCCGAGTGGGCGGGCGCCGGCAGGAGGGCGCGGGGACCGCCAAAGCCCGGAGGCGGTCCACGGGCCAGGCGGGATCGTCCACCTGACGAGGTCGTCGAAGGGCCGCCGGTGGCCGACGGCGACGGGACGACAAGGGGTACCTGTTGCTAAAATGGAAACACCATCTCATCAAAGTAAACGTGTCAGGAGGTGAAAACACGATGGGGACGGGATCATAGCAGCGGTAGCCCTTGGTGTTAGGTGGGTAGCCGAGAAAGATGCAGGCAACGGAGCGGGGTGCAAGCTTATGAGGCGCAGTGGCGACGATGCTAGGGTAGCAAAGGCAGCCGAAGATGCGAAGCCCATCATAAGAGGGGGGTGCACCGAAGAGAAGATGATGAGGTGTAAAGTTCCCGTGAGTACGACATGGACGGATGTTGATGAGGAGAGAAGCGGTGGCTAGAGCGTCAGGCCAAAAGCGCGGAGGCATATTGGCGTGAAAGAGAAGAGTCCTAACACAGTCATTGAGAGTGCGAAGGATGCGCTCAGCATGACCGTTCTACTGCGATGTGTACGGGCAAGTGAGACGAAAAATCGTGCCATGTGTGGTGAGGAGATTACGAACAACGATGTTGTCAAACTCCTTCCCGTTGTCTGTCTGCAACGCAAGAATGGGTCGACCAAACTGCATGAGAACATAAGAATAGAAAGCGGCGAGAGTGGATATGACATCCGACTTGCGGCGCAACGGGAAGGTCCACACATAATGCAAAAAATCATCAAGTATGACAAGATAATAAAGAAAGCCTGTATTACTTGCAACAGGAGATGTCCAAACTGTTGGAAATATGCCCTAGAGGCAATAATAAAAGCATTATTATTATATTTCCTTGTTCATGATAATTGTCTTTTATTCATGCTATAATTGTATTATCCGGAAATCGTAATACACGTGTGAATACATAGACCACAATACGTCCCTAGTAAGCCTCTAGTTGACTAGCTCATTGGTCAACAGATAGTCATGGTTTCCTGACTATGGACATTAGATGTCGTTGACAACGGGATCACATCATTAGGAGAATGATGTGATGGACAAGACCCATTCCTAAGCATAGCACAAGATCGTGTAGTTCGTTTTGCTAGAGCTTTTCCAATGTCAAGTATCTCTTCCTTAGACCATGAGATCGTGTAGCTCCCGGATACCGTAGGAGTGCTTTGGGTGTACCAAACGTCACAACATAACTAGGTGACGATAAAGGTGCACTACAGGTATCTCCGAAAGTGTCTGTTGGGTTGACACGGATCGAGACTGGGATTTGTCACTCCGTATGACGGAGAGGTATCACTGGGCCCACTCAGTAGTGCATCATCATAATGAGCTCAAGGTGACCAAGTGTCTGGTCACGGGATCATGCATTACGGTATGAGTAAAGTGACTTGCCGGTAACGAGACTGAACGAGGTATTGGGATACCGACGATCGAGTCTCGGGCAAGTAACATACCGTCTGACAAAGGGAATTGCATACGGGGTTGATTGAATCCTCGACATCGTGGTTCATCCGATGACATCATCGAGGAGCATGTGGGAGCCAACATGGGTATCCAGATCCGGCTGTTGGTTATTGACCGGAGAGCTGTCTCGGTCATGTCTGCGTGTCTCCCGAACCCGTAGGGTCTACACACTTAAGGTTGGGTGACGCTAGGGTTATTAGGAAGACTTGTATGTGATTACCGAATGTTGTTCGGAGTCCCGGATGAGATCCCGGACGTCACGAGGAGTTCCGGAATGGTCCGGAGATAAAGATTTATATATGGGAAGTTGTCATGCGGACACCGGAAAGTTTCGGGGGCATATCGGTATTGTACCGGGGCCACCGGAAGGGTTCCGGGGGTCCACCGGGGGGGCCACCCCTCTCGGAGGGCCTCATGGGCCGCATGGGGCAGGGAACCAGCCCCTGGAGGGCTGGGCGCCCCCCTTGGGCCCATGCGCCTAGGGTTGGGGGGACCCTAAAGGGGGCGCACCCCCTTTGCTTGGGGGGCAAGCCCCCTTCCTGGCCGCCGCCCCCCCTCTAGATCTCATCTAGAGGGGGGCGGCCCCCTTCCCCCTTCCCCTATAAATAGAGGGGCGAGGGGAGGGCTGAACACCTGATCCAAGGCGCAGCCCCTCCCCTCCCCAACACCTCTCCTCCTCCGTTGAGCGCTTGGCGAAGCCCTGTCGGAGTACTGCCTCTCCACCATCATCACGTCGTCGTGCTGCTGCTGGAGCCTTCTTCCTCAACCTCTCCTTCCTCCTTGCTGGATCAAGAAGGATGAGACGTTGTCCGTACCGTACGTGTGTTGAACGCGGAGGTGTTGTCCGTTCAGCACTTGGTCATCGGTGATTTGAATCACGGCGAGTACGACTCCATCATCACCGTTCCCTTAAACACTTCCGCACGCGATCTACAAGTGGTATGTAGATGCAATCTCTCTCCCATGACTCGTTGCTTAGATGAACTCATAGATGGATCTTGGTGAAACCGTAGGAAAATTTTTATTTTCTGCAACGTTCCCCAACAGTGGTATCAGAGCCAGGTTTCGATCCTTGCACGAGTAGAACACAATTTTGTTGTGGGCGTAGATCTTGTCAACTTGCTTGCCGCTACTAGTCTTTTCTTGCTTCAGCGGTATTGTGGGATGAAGCGGTCCGGACCGACCTTACACGTACGCTTACGTGAGACAGGTTCCATTGACTGACATGCACTAGTTGCATAAGGTGTCTAGCGGGTGTCTGTCTCTCCTACTTTAGTTGGAGCGGATTAGATGAAAAGGGTCCTTATGAAGGGTAAATAGAAGTTGACAAAATCACGTTGTGGTTATTTGTAGGTAAGAAAACATTCTTGCTAGAACCCAATTGCAGCCACGTAAAAGATGCAACAACAATTAGAGGACGTCTAACTTGTTTTTGCAGCAATTGTCATGTGATGTGATATGGCCAGAAGTTGTGATGAATGATGAATGATATATTGTGATGTATGAGATCATGTTCTTGTAATAGGAATCGCGACTTGCATGTCGATGAGTATGACAACCGGCAGGAGCCATAGGAGTTGTCTTTATTTTTTGTATGACCTGCGTGTCATTGAAGAACGCCATGTAAATTACTTTACTTTATTGCTAAACGCGTTAGCCATAGAAGTAGAAGTAGTCGTTGGCGTGACAACTTCATGAAGACACAATGATGGAGATCATGATGATGGAGATCATGGTGTCATGCCGGTGACGAAGATGATCATGGAGCCCCGAAGATGGAGATCGAAGGAGCTATATGATATTGGCCATATCATGTCATTACTATATAATTGCATGTGATGTTTATTATGTTGTATGCATCTTGTTTACTTAGAACGGCGGTAGTAAATAAGATGATCCCTTATAATAATTTCAAGAAAGTGTTCCCCCTAACTGTGCATCATTGCTAAAGTTCGTCGTTTCGAAGCACCACGTGATGATCGGGTGTGATAGATCCTTACGTTCACATACAACGGGTGTAAGACAGATTTACACATGCAGAACACTTAGGGTTAACTTGACGAGCCTAGCATGTACAGACATGGCCTCGGAACACAGAGACCGAAAGGTCGAACATGAGTCGTATAGAAGATACGATCAACATCGAGATGTTCACCGATGATGACTAGTCCGTCTCACGTGATGATCGGACACGGCCTAGTCGACTCGGATCGTGTAACACTTAGATGACTAGAGGGATGTCTAATCTAAGTGGGAGTTCCTTAAATAATTTGATTAGATGAACTTAATTATCATGAACTTAGTCTAAAACTTTTGCAAAATATGTCTTGTAGATCAAATGGCCAACGCTCATGTCAACATGAACTTCAACGCGTTCCTAGAGAAAACCAAGCTGAAAGATGATGGCAACAACAATTCGGACTGGGTCCGGAACCTGAGGATCATCCTCATAGCAGCCAAGAAAGATTATGTCCTAGATGCACCACTAGGTGAAGCACCCATCCCAGAGAACCAAGCTGTTATGAACACTTGGCAATCACGTGCTGATGATTACTCCCTCGTTCAGTGCGGCATGCTTTACAACTTAGAACCGGAGCTCCAAAAGCGTTTTGAGAAGCATGGAGCATATGAGATGTTCGAGGAGCTGAAAATGGTTTTCCAAGCTCATGCCCGGGTCGAGAGATATGAAGTCTCCGACAAGTTCTATAGTTGTAAGATGGAGGAAAACAATTCTGTCAGTGAGCACATACTCAAAATGTCTGGGTTGCACAACCGCCTGTCCCAGTTGGAGATCAACCTCCCGGAAGAGGCAGTCATTGACAGAATCCTTCAGTCGCTCCCACCGAGCTACAAGAGCTTTGTGTTGAACTACAATATGCAGGGGATGGTGAAGACCATTCCTGAAGTATTCTCAATGCTGAAGTCAGCAGAGGTTGAAATCAAGAAAGAACACCAAGTGTTGATGGTCAATAAGACCACTAAGTTCAAGAAGGGCAAGGATAAGAAGAACTTCAAGAAGGACGGCAAAGATGTTGCCGCGCCCGGTAAGCCAGTTGCCGGGAAGAAGTCAAAGAATGGACCCAAGCCTGAGACTGAGTGCTTTTATTGCAAGGGGAAGGGTCACTGGAAGCGGAACTGCCCCAAATACTTAGCGGACAAGAAGGCCGGCAACACTAAAGGTATATTTGATATACATGTAATTGATGTGTACCTTACCAGTACTCGTAGTAACTCCTGGGTATTTGATACCGGTGCCGTTGCTCACATTTGTAACTCACAGCAGGAGCTGCGGAATAAGCGGAGACTGACGAAGGACGAGGTGACGATGCGCGTCGGGAATGGTTCCAAGGTCGATGTGATCGCCGTCGGCACGCTACCTCTACATTTACCTACGGGATTAGTTTTAAACCTCAATAATTGTTATTTAGTGCCAAGTTTGAGCATGAACATTGTATCTGGATCTCGTTTGATACGAGATGGCTACTCATTTAAATCCGAGAATAATGGTTGTTCTATTTATATGAGAGATATGTTTTATGGTCATGCCCCGATGGTCAATGGTTTATTCTTAATGAATGTCGAACGTAATGTTACACATATTCATAGCGTGAATACCAAAAGATGTAAAGTTGATAACGATAGTCCCACATACTTGTGACACTGCCGCCTTGGTCACATTGGTGTCAAGCGCATGAAGAAGCTCCATGCTGATGGACTTTTAGAGTCTCTCGATTATGAATCATTTGACACATGCGAACCATGCCTCATGGGTAAAATGACCAAGACTCCGTTCTCCGGAACAATGGAGCGAGCAACCAACTTGTTGGAAATCATACATACCGATGTGTGCGGTCCAATGAGCGTTGAGACTCGCGGAGGATATCGTTATGTTCTCACTCTCACTGATGACTTGAGTAGATATGGGTATGTCTACTTGATGAAACACAAGTCAGAGACCTTTGAAAAGTTCAAGGAATTTCAGAATGAAGTAGAGAATCAACATGACCGAAAGATAAAATTCTTACGATCGGATCGTGGAGGAGAATATTTAAGTCACGAATTTGGTACACACTTAAGAAAATGTGGAATCGTTTCACAACTCACGCCGCCTGGAACACCTCAGCGTAACGGTGTTTCCGAACGTCGTAATCGCACTCTATTGGATATGGTGCGATCTATGATGTCTCTTACCGATTTACCGCTATCATTTTGGGGATACGCTCTAGAGACACCTACATTCACTTTAAATAGGGGCACCGTCTAAATCCGTTGAGACGACACCATATGAATTATGGTTTGGGAAGAAACCTAAGCTGTCGTTTCTAAAAGTTTGGGGATGCGATGCTTATGTCAAGAAACTTCAACCTGAAAAGCTCGAACCCAAGTCGGAAAAATGCGTCTTCATAGGATACCCTAAGGAAACCATTGGGTATACCTTCTACTTAAGATCCGAGGGCAAGATCTTTGTTGCCAAGAACGGATCCTTTCTGGAAAAAGAGTTTCTCTCGAAAGGAGTAAGTGGGAGGAAAGTAGAACTCGATGAAGTACTACCTCTTGAACCGGAAAGTAGTGCAGCTCAGGAAAACGTTCCTGTGGTGCCTACACCAACTGGAGAGGAAATTAATGATGATGATCAAGGTACTTCTGATCAAGTTGCTACTGAACTTCGTAGGTCCACAAGGACACGTTCCACATCAGAGTGGTATGGCAACCCTGTCCTGGAAATCATGTTGTTAGACAACGGTGAACCTTCGAACTATGAAGAAGCGATGGCGGGCCCAGATTCCAACAAATGGCTAGAAGCCATGAAATCCGAGATAGAATCCATGTATGAAAACAAAGTATGGACTTTGACTGACTTGCCCGATGATCGGCGAGCGATAGAAAACAAATGGATCTTTAAGAAGAAGACGGACGCGGATGGTAATGTCACCATCTATAAAGCTCGACTTGTCGCTAAGGGTTATCGGCAAGTTCAAGGGATTGACTACGATGAGACTTTCTCTCCCGTAGCGAAGCTTAAGTCCGTCCGAATCATGTTAGCAATTGCCGCATACTATGATTATGAGATATGGCAGATGGACGTCAAAACGGCATTCCTTAACGGGCATCTTAAGGAAGAACTGTATATGATGCAGCCGGAGGGTTTTGTCGATCCTAAGAATGCTAACAAAGTGTGCAAGCTCCAGCGATCCATTTATGGGCTGGTGCAAGCATCTCGGAGTTGGAACATTCGCTTTGATGAGATGATCAAAGTGTTTGGGTTTATGCAGACTTATGGAGAAGCCTGCGTTTACAAGAAAGTGAGTGGGAGCTCTGTAGCATTTCTCATATTATATGTAGATGACATACTTTTGATGGGAAATGATATAGAATTCTTGGACAGCATAAAAGCCTACTTGAATAAGTGTTTTTCAATGAAGGACCTTGGAGAAGCTGCATATATATTAGGCATCAAGATCTATAGGGATAGATCGAGACGCCTCATAGGTCTTTCACAAAGCACATACCTTGATAAGATTTTGAAGAAGTTCAAAATGGACCAGTCCAAGATAGGGTTCTTGCCTGTACTGCAAGGTGTGAGATTGAGCTCGGCTC
Organism: Triticum dicoccoides; assembly: GCF_002162155.2. Lineage (NCBI taxonomy): Eukaryota > Viridiplantae > Streptophyta > Magnoliopsida > Poales > Poaceae > Triticum > Triticum dicoccoides. Next base: position 686,296,772 of record NC_041391.1, read on the forward strand.
AATGCCCGACCACGGCAAAAGATAAAGAAGAGATGAGCGTCATCCCCTATGCCTCAGCCATAGGATCTATTATGTATGCCATGCTGTGTACCAGACCTGATGTAAACCTTGCCGTAAGTTTTGTAGGAAGGTACCAAAGTAATCCCGGCAAGGAACACTGGACAGCGGTCAAGAATATCCTGAAGTACCTGAAAAGGACAAAGGACATGTTTCTCGTTTATGGAGGTGACGAAGAGCTCGTCGTAAAGGGTTACGTCGACGCTAGCTTCGACACAGATCTGGATGACTCTAAGTCACAAACCGGATATGTGTATATGTTGAATGGTGGAGCAGTAAGCTGGTGCAGCTGCAAGCAGAGCGTCGTGGCAGGATCTACATGTGAAGCGGAGTACATGGCAGCCTCGGAGGCAGCGCATGAAGCAATTTGGGTGAAGGAGTTCATCACCGACCTAGGAGTCATAACCAATGCGTCGGGGCCTATCAAACTCTTCTGTGACAACACTGGAGCTATTGCCCTTGCCAAGGAGCCCAGGTTTCACAAGAAGACCAGGCACATCAAGCGTCGCTTCAACTCCATCCGTGAAAATGTTCAAGATGGAGACATAGATGTTTGCAAAGTACATACGGATCTGAATGTCGCAGATCCGTTGACTAAACCTCTCTCGCGAGCAAAACATGATCAACACCAGAACTCTATGGGTGTTTGATTCATCACAATGTAACTAGATTATTGACTCTAGTGCAAGTGGGAGACTGTTGGAAATATGCCCTAGAGGCAATAATAAAAGCATTATTATTATATTTCCTTGTTCATGATAATTGTCTTTTATTCATGCTATAATTGTATTATCCGGAAATCGTAATACACGTGTGAATACATAGACCACAATACGTCCCTAGTAAGCCTCTAGTTGACTAGCTCGTTGGTCAACAGATAGTCATGGTTTCCTGACTATGGACATTAGATGTCGTTCACAACGGGATCACATCATTAGGAGAATGATGTGATGGACAAGACCCATTCCTAAGCATAGCACAAGATCGTGTAGTTCGTTTTGCTAGAGCTTTTCCAATGTCAAGTATCTCTTCCTTAGACCATGAGATCGTGTAGCTCCCAGATACCGTAGGAGTGCTTTGGGTGTACCAAACGTCACAACGTAACTGGGTGACTATAAAGGTGCACTACAGGTATCTCCGAAAGTGTCTGTTGGGTTGACACGGATCGAGACTGGGATTTGTCACTCCGTATGACGGAGAGGTATCACTGGGCCCACTCGGTAGTGCATCATCATAATGAGCTCAAGGTGACCAAGTGTCTGGTCACGGGATCATGCATTACGGTACGAGTAAACTGACTTGCCGGTAACGAGACTGAATGAGGTATTGGGATACCGACGATCGAGTCTCGGGCAAGTAACATACCGTCTGACAAAGGGAATTGCATACGGGGTTGATTGAATCCTCGACATCGTGGTTCATCTGATGACATCATCGAGGAGCATGTGGGAGCCAACATGGGTATCCAGATCCCGCTGTTGGTTATTGACCGGAGAGCCGTCTCGGTCATGTCTGCGTGTCTCCCGAACCCGTAGGGTCTACACACTTAAGGTTCGGTGACGCTAGGGTTATTAGGAAGACTTGTATGTGATTACCGAATGTTGTTCGGAGTCCCGAATGAGATCTCGGACGTCACGAGGAGTTCCGGAATGGTCCGGAGGTAAAGATTTATATATGGGAAGTTGTCATGCGGACACCGAAAAGTTTCGGGGGCATATCGGTATTGTACCGGGGCCACCGGAAGGGTTCCGGGGGTCCACCGGGAGGGGCCACCCCTCTCGGAGGGCCTCATGGGCCGCATGGAGCAGGGAACCAGCCCCTGGAGGGCTGGGCGCCCCCCCCTTGGGCCCATGCGCCTAGGGTTGGGGGGGGGG